>NW_027115357.1:325706-326986 GCF_000696795.3 Halyomorpha halys | reverse complement strand
AATAAACGCCATTAACTAGTTTAAAACACATTAAAATTGCTTTAAATTGAGTGCTAATAGAAATCTTCACGTCTCATGGTTCCTCATATATAGATTTCCCTCAATAAATTCAGGAACTACTAATTTTTCAGTATATATTCTATGAAATGTTGCTTAAAAATATAATAAATAAAAATATAATAAACTAAAAAATCAGTTGTTAGTGAATTTATTTTGGAAAATCTATATCTCAAGAACCATCAGACGTACAGGTGTCAATTAGCACTCATATTAAAGCTAGTTTAATTTAATATAAAGTAATTTATCTTCGTAGGAGTAATAGTTTTTATGATATTTGTTAAAATAAATTCACAAAATGTTAATTTCTAGTTGTTTCGATAAAAGTTTTGAAAATATCTACTATTAATAATTGAAAATATCACTACTATTCCTATGATTTTAGTTATGAATTACTTTATAATACATTTAACTAACTTAATTGGATGGCTGTTAGACATCTGTACGTCTAATGATTTCTGAGAACTAGTTTTTCATAAACCAAACATTTTTTCCCACCAACTAGAAATTATCATCTTTTTAATATACTTTGGAAAATATTTTGAAAACAATTACGCCTACGAAGATAAACTTAAAAACTACATTACGACATTTTTTTCAGTCCAAAAAGGGTGTCGCGAAATTTGTTTGTCCTAAAAAAGGTGCCGTGAGGAAAAAAGTTTGTGAAGCACTGTCCTAGATTAACCACTATCTAATCCCCCATCTCCCCTCCATTACTTACTAAACTAGACCGGAGGTGTCACACACTAATGCTAGTACTTTACGCTGGGTAGTTGTGATATATTTGTGTCTATATATTGTTTGATTAATTAACCAGTATTTATAGAGAAAAAAACTGAATTCAAAAAATTTTATTTATAAATAATTGACCGTATTATTTCATATTATGAAGAATGGTCATAAGTGTGGTCAAAAGAAACAAAAATAGTTAACAACTTTTTATTTGCCAACGTTTCGCCCAAGTTTGTATAGCTTTATCAGGGCTAAAAATGTACAAATAACAACTAAAAATATTTTTTTAGGATCATAAGATACAAAAAGTTAAATTGATGTAGGGTTAGAATTATGTAAAAATAAGTAAAAAGAAAATTATATACACAAATGAAAGAAAGGAAGAAATAAAATAGTATTAATATAAAATAGACAATGATAAGAATATCAAAAAATTACCCAAACCATTAGGTTAAAAATTAACAGTTGACGTAATAACACGTAAATAGAAA
>NW_027115357.1:322090-324341 GCF_000696795.3 Halyomorpha halys | reverse complement strand
TTCTAGTGTTTTTGATAGTTTTAGAGATCAATAGATCTCCGAATGAAAAATTACTTATTCTTAACGTTTTGAAACAGCCCCCATTTTTTATTCCCACTACCTATACTTGATAGACTCTTTAATTTTGACTTGTAATTTATACCTACTTTTCATAAAAGTAATCAAAAATTGGGGTGGAATAACTGCCTTTTTTTCCTCTTGGGCTCTTGTACCATAACCTCTAAAACTCTTCGTTCCTCAATGTTGCCATCTCACATATACATTTAAAAATCACATTTTTACTCAGAAGTGATATTTAATTAAACTCATACAAAAAACAAAACACAAATAAAATCAATAATTATCTAGAAAGATATAAGTATAATCATACATATAAAGAAAAAATAATATATACATAAAACAATACAGATAAAATTGATAAAAGAAGTAATAAATTAGTAAATAGATATAAAAAAGTAATAAATATTAAAAATATATACAATAAATAAATATTGCACAAATTGTTCAAATAAATACACAATATGTATTGGTCGATTTATTAATCAGTATCTGCTGAAATATAAGCTTTATATATTACTTATAATATCCTACATTACATATCCTAGAGGCCGTTCCCTCTGGCGCAATAAGAAGCCTCGCCTATGACTGCTATAGGGCTTCCAGGAAACCATACTCTGTTCTAGAATCGTTATCGTCAGGGTCCTAGGAACTCACTGATCCAAAGAGGTTCGGGCTACTTCCAAAGAGCTACTTAAAAACCTTCCTACACTTGATATAACATTCGGAAATATGGACCAATGCAGGTGATAATATAAAAAACAACCAATGGCAACGCTTTTTCAGTATTAGTTTCATGATAATTTCTAATGTCAAAAATTAATTACTATGAATCTGGTTCATTGATTTTCATCTGAAAAAGAATGTTCTTTAATTTGTTTCGTAATTTATAACTGATATTTAATTTAAAAAATACAACTATTAAATGGGGATGTGTGAGAGTTATATTACAAAGGCTTGATGCAGTCTTGTGGTTAATTTACCCATTGGTAGAATTCCAATAACATTTCTAGAGTAGAAGCTCTCGAAGGTCTGGGTTTTAATTGGTTAGGTTATGGAAGATTGATGTCTGGTTTAGGCCAAATAGGTAATGTATGGAATAATAATGGATGATTTTATTTGTAACTAAATAGGGGAGTTTATTAAGGATTTGGGATTCGGTACGAGAGGAATGCAATGGTTTAATGAAGCCCTAAAGCTCAACTCCGGAAGTCCAAATAATATAATTTAATAAAAGATAATCAAGCAGTCATGCGAACGGAAAGATCGTGCAGTCTCGTCAATTTAGATTTATCTCTTTTTCCTTTTTTTTTCCTGTAGTTATTTTTAAATGTATTTCATATCTCGTATTTATCCATTTTTTACTATTACTAACAATGAGAACTGGTTATTTCTTTCAAATCAACAAAATTAAAGGTACTTTACATAAAGATTTTTTAAAAATTCGGCATTTAAGCCCGTTTAGTCTATTTCAATGAGGATACAACCTATCTAATATCAAAGTCCATTTAATTTTACATTGATATACCGAGTATAATCAAAATTGTTCTTGTTGTTTTTGAGAAAAAAAAAAAAAAAACTGAAAAATCTATACTATAAAGTGGCTCTTCTGGTCGGTAAATTTTATCAAAAAAGTTTCTATCACATCCCAGACTACATACCCGCCTTAAAAATGTATTTTCAGGTTCGTACGACTTTTCGTTTTTGAGCTAGGTTGTCCTCACACATAACATTTTTGAATATTAATTTTTTCTGACTCAAGGAAACTCAGAACGTATTTTCGTCTAAAACTCGTATTCTTGGTTTTTCATGATCGCAATATTTTCTCTTACTGTATATTCCATATATAGGTAAACAAAAGGGAAAAAAAAATATCCTTAAAAATATAATACTTCAGAGAACTTTTTTATACAAAACATTTCAAAATTCTCTAATACGCAATAGCATGTTAAAATGAAATGCGATACTCAAAACAAGCTACTGAGATAACAACACTCACTCTTTACAAGATATTCAAAACTGTAACCTTAGACTGAAACTAAATATGCTTACATCTGCGAAGGCAACTAAAACTCATTCGGAATAAAACTGCCGAAAACTCTTGAAAACAACGAAGTTTTCAACAAAATGTACAAAGTTGTGAAAGTTATTATCTATGGAAAAATTTAATTTGTATTCCTTTTAATCTTTATAT
>NW_027115357.1:318724-321253 GCF_000696795.3 Halyomorpha halys | reverse complement strand
ATTTATACCATTTTTCCAAAAAATTAAAAGTTAGAAATTTTTATCTTGATTTATTTGAACGATTTTTTATCCGGTGACCATTGTTCATTTAATCGTTTATAATTTCTCTGCATTATCCAATTCCTTCATTAATATAACTGTTGGGAAGCTTATTAACTCCTCCTTAAATCTACACTTAAAAACATAGATTTAATACCCTTCTTATAAGGGCGAAATTTTAGTTTAAAAAAAAGAAAAACATTTCTAAAGTTTTATTTAATACCTAGAACCTATTAAATAATTATTTAATAATTAGAACCATAGTAATTTGTTTAATTAAATCCTGTCTGTGCCGGTTGGTGCAGTTTATAGAGCCCTAAACCACGGCCAAGTTTCGTGTAGATTAGTTTAATCGTTTTGGAAGGCGACCATTTTGGGCTAAAAATTTTTTCTGATTGTTTCGAAAATTCCTATTTATGGATTCCTATTCCTATTTATGGATAAGGTGCTAAAAACGAATATTAACTTTGTTTCACTCCTAAAAAAATTTTATCACACTTTGATAGGTCAATTAGTCTGAATTGTTTCAATATAAGGAGTATTCGTGATCTTTAGTTTAATATGTCAAAGCGTGAAAAAGTTATGATAAATGAAGAAATATTTCGTTCTTTTAGCATGGTACATGGATGTAACGTATAACATGGTTGCGAGTTTGTTACAAGGTCATTCTCCATTTAATGACGTCATGCAACTGACCAGCTGAGTTCACCACCGTTTTGTTTGTTTAGTAAGGTTACTTTCTCGTAGTTTGCGTTATTATTGTTTTGGATGTTTATAAAACTAATAAAGCAATGAATGAAAATAATAATAATGTTATGACAGTTGTCAATTAGCTCATCTTGATTCTTTTCCTCAAAAGTCAGAAGATCAACAAGACAGTCTAAAGCCAAATTTTCACACAACTTCTACTTTTCACCTACTTTAGGCATGTTGTAATAAATTACTTTAATAAAAATATAGAAGTAAATAATAACATCAAGTATTAGAATGAAAGGTTACTAAACAAGTTGCTCAAAAAATCCGCTAGGAGCTCTCATATATTTAACAAGACTTTAAAAAGGGTTGCTCACAATCCTATAGATTTTACATTTAACACATCATGAATATCCCTATTAAAAACATTTGAGGATTTTATATAGAAATCATTCTGTAGTAACCAATGAATTATTTTCAAGTAAAATTTTCTCTTGAAATCCGTCAAAATATATGCAAAATTGATCGTAAATTAAACAGAGTTTAAAATACTTTTTAGTGACCATGACTGTGCTGAAGAATCGCTGACACTTGGATGTTAGCAAGCAGCCCATGTCAGAGAAATATTTCCTTATTTTACCATGATATAACATATAGCATGGTTGAAAGCGTGTTACTAGGTCTTTTAAATGGAGAATGACGTCATGCAACAGACCAGCTGAGCTCATCATCGTCGTGTTAGGTTACTTGCTCGTAGTTTGTGTTTTGATTGTCTTAGAATTGCTTTGGACTTTTTTAAACAAGACAATCAGTAGCCAAATCTTCACATTTTTACTTTTCACTTACTTTAGACATGTTGTAATGAATTACTTTAATCAAAACTTAAAAGTAAATAATAACAAGAAATTGTGGAAGGCAAGGTTACTAAACAAGTTACTAAGAAAGTCCGCTAGGAGCTCTGATGTATTTAACATGACTTTAAATAGGGCTGCTCACAATCTAATACTTATAACATTTAACGTGGTAAAACATTTTACATTGAACACAATATCATAAATACCCATATTGTACTACAATTGAAGCACAATATGGGTTATTATTTAAATACTAATCATATTTCATGTAGTATATATTATGATAATATGATAGATAGTCAAAATTGCCAAAAATAATAAGAAAATCGACTAAATCGGAGCAATATTAACGATTATAGAACAACGTTAGCTTTTAACATTTATGTTACTATGGTTATCGTATTATCACTTAATTTATATAAAAGTTTCAATTGTGTTCAATTAATGTATATATACTCTCAAATATTGAAATAGTATTGCCACGTCTGCTAGTATGTAATAAAATGATGTAAAATATACAAAAAAATATGTATATAAATAATGTTGTATGATAGTACTATTCACCTCAGGTTTCTCTTTTAATTATTTATGTATTATACTAAATAATAATTTCTTCGAATTTATTAAAAATTATAATTCTAATAGTTGCTAAATATGAATTATAGTAAAATACTGTAGAGGTTTTTATCGAAGAAGAAAGAACTGACAGAAGAGGGAAGATTAACGATCGATCCGCTCTGAGTCGGGCCGCAATAAAATATGCAAATGTCTTTATCAGCAGTGTCAAGACCAGGCACGGCTTTTATTCCTTGATACTGCTTCAAAATACTTCTTTATATATTTAACATATTATCATACACGTTGTTTATAATATTAACAATATTCAATATCAATGTTACCTTTTTTAATAAATTAGTATTTAAAATGAGAAAAAAAATTATTA
>NW_027115357.1:316132-318351 GCF_000696795.3 Halyomorpha halys | reverse complement strand
ATTAACAGGTCTCCTGGCCATCTTCTTTTCAGGTGTCTCGGAGGATTGTTCGGAATGGAAGAGGAAGCAAAGTTAGAAACTGGTGGGTTTGGGTGGTAAGGGAGTTTATAATGGAAGTAATTATATCTGGTTAGGGCTAGATCGCTTACACATGGAACATTAAGGTCATTATGTATAGTTTTGAATTGTAAGGATTGGATACGAGAGGGATTTTAAGGTTTATTGGAGCCACAAAGCTTAACTCCATTTTTCCAGATAGGCCTTATTACAGTCATGTAGATGAGTCTTTTGTAATGGATTGGAAGTTTAGACCGTTTGTCTAGTAAGTGCTGTAATAGTCGGAATCGAAGTGAAGTTTCCTGTCTTTTCAGTCTTGTGCGAGAATTCCAGGTTAGTTGTTTGTCAAGATGTAGTCCAAAAATTAAATTTTAATAACAATAAAATAAGCAAAGTTATTAAAATATTTGTTACTTATTGTTTTTATTTTTGCTATTTTAATTAATTACATACAATCTAGTATAGCCGATATACGATTTTAGACAAACGATGAATTTAATTATAATCTATGTGTCTGATTTAGTTATTCGACTTATATATAAACCAATATTTTAAAATAGATCTTAACAATAGTCTGACTCTAATAAAAATAAAAAAAAAGTCTTTATGTGACTTTTATCGTTTATTTATATAGACTTTTCACTTCCCATTTCAAAAGGCACTTGGTTATACAGCGATAAAACCCAAGGGCTTATGACACTGCGGTAGTAATTTAACCGGTTTATATTTGTTGATAAGGGGTTTGTAAAATAGAAATCCTTTGAACGGATTTTTATATCCTTTCAATTTAGCGATAGTAAAAAGGATTATAATCGTGTACAAAAGAATATATTAAAGACTGATGGTTAACTTGAACCTTCGAAATTCATTTTAGTTATAAACCTATACTGTAACCTCGTTAATTCGTTCCCGGTTAATGCATAAAAAAAAAAACTCAAATGTTAATTCAATTAATATATTAGATAAAAATTAAAATACAGTAAAAAACTTAATGTATAATTTTATTTTCATAATTAGGGTAGCTGTGCTCCTTCGACTAGTAGCACTCCTAGTGGATTTTTTTTTAATGTGGAACAGACATTCGGCTTTTTAAAGTAGGGATTGGTTAAAATGCAGAGGCTTTATGAACGATTATATGAACAATAGTCATTGGATGAAGAAAAAAGTCCTCCAAATTAATCAATGTGAAAAATTTCTAATTTTTAATTTCTTCCCAAAATCGTATTTGAGGGGGGAGGGGGAGAGATGAGTCGACGCTAAAAAAGAAAATGGTTTGCTTTTTCCTAAAAAAGAAAAGGTTTGTTGACCTACTTTACATCGAGCAACATTGTTTTTATAATTGTTTTTTGTAAGGATAATGTTGTTTAATGGAATCAGTGATATTTTTTTTCTTACTCCTCAGAAAGAGACGAATCGAGTGGTATACAATAACTGAGAAAACGTTTACTTTCTGAACAAGTGTAAATGTGACTAGAGATTATTTTATTTAATTTATTTTTTGATGCACACAGTTTTATTATGTTCATTTTCTTTATCCTTTTGTTTGTATATATTTTAAGAGAGATTTTATTTATTTTTATGTATTATTTTTTTCTTTCATTTATTTTTCATTCTTTTTTATTTTATTTTAGTATGAATGCGATCATTCATCACTATTATCTATTGCCCACAATGGTGTGGCAGATTGTAATATTTATCAATAAATAAAGTTTTTTAATCATTAATAAAAAAAAATACTTTCTGAGATACAAACCAAAATCGCTTAATTTTGTTCATAACATTTTTTTCAACTTTACAATTTGGAGATTTCATTATCTTTAAGCGTTCCCATGGTGAAAGGGAGCGAACAATAAAAAAAAAAAAAGATCACTTAAAGCGGTTCATTAATTCAAAAGTTTATTGAGAACAAAGATTCGACTAATTTCCTTTTATTATTATTATTATTATACATTTATGTACAATATATGAAGAAATATTGTTAATAATTTAACACTAAACGTTAGAGCCAGAGAAATCAATGCATGGGTTGCGGCTTGTTTGATCACATTGCATCTCATCTGCATTCAGTATGTTCCTTCACACAATTGCATATATCTCCTCGTCTCATTTAATATACACTTTCTCTTTTATAATTTTTTCTCTTGCTGAATTCTAAAGTTATT
>NW_027115357.1:312721-315782 GCF_000696795.3 Halyomorpha halys | reverse complement strand
AGATAAACAGAAATATAACGGTCAAAAGATCGGAGAGATAAAATAGTTTATGTGATAGTAAAAAAAACAACAACATGAAAATGGTAAAATTTAAAATTTTACCCCAGAGAGCCCAAAAAGTAATAAAATGTATCAATATATAAAGAGTCTGTAAAAATTTTATTTCCGGTTTCGATTATAAACCTAATTGTCGAAGGTGTTATGCATTCAAATTTATAACTGAAAAAGAATTAATTTCTGGAAATATTTTTTTAACCTTACTATACCTAATTGGCTTATATCTAACATACAAGGATTCTGCATATTTTAGTTCTGGAATTATATACCTAGAACATATTTTCGGGGTTGGTTCAAGCTTAATAAAAAAAGTATTTATTCCATGTTTTGAATAATTCTTGCGCTAACAATTGATTAATTTGTTAGTTATCATTTTCAGAATACATTTAAAGTCCGAAATGTATATCAATTATTTTTTAAAGTTATTTATTTAATGATATTAACTCCTATATTTGCATAAAAATACATCCAGTAAATTTGATCTAAGATCATGAGGGAGTGATACAGAGACGTAGAGAAACACCCATTGGTAGAACTTTAATTATGTTTCTACATTTGAAGGTCTCGAAGTCATCTTCTTTTCTGATGCCTCGAAGGATTTTCAGGAATGGAAGGGAAGACAAGGTTAGAAACTACTTAGTTTGGGTGAAACTAGTGGAAGTTAATATCTGATTCGGTTACATATGGAGCATTAAGGAGTTTATGGATGATTTTATTTGTGACAAATTAGGGAGTTTTGAGGATTTTACGATTGTAAGGAATACGGAGGAATTCGTCCCCCAAGCCCAGAGCCCCAAAGCTCAACTCCGTAGATCCAGATTGGCCTTATTACAGTCATGTAGATTAGTCTTTTATAATTTGTAGGAAGTTTAAGACCGCTTGTCTAGTTGAAAAACCTATCTTGATTTGTATAGATAAAAATATGAATGTATATCTAAAATATAATAATAAAAAAATAAATAAAACTGGTCAAATAATAAAAAAATAGTTTATTTACAAGACAAAGAAAATAAATTTTTTAAAAATTTATTTAGTATCTTTATTGACCTTTAACACTATACATTATAATACATTCAGTAAATTTGATCTCAGTTATATTGGACTGATACAGACGTGTAGAGAAACTACCCATTGGTAGCACTCTAATGACGTTTTTACTTTAGTTGGTCTCGTGACCATCTTCTTTTCTGCCGGCATAATGATTTAACGAATAAATTTAGTTCAATTGTGTTTTATACTTATGGGACCATTTTTATTCTAATGATAGTAACCTTTATTCTCATTTTACTTCGATGCAAAACATTAACATATTTTTATGTTTCGATGCTATCTCATCAGTTTTCATGCTGTTGATCAGTTAATCACTTGATTATGTTTAATATTAATTTAAATATTTATTATGTTTGGTTGATTTTGTTGACTAATTATTCATTTTTCTTTGTTACAGGTAAGAGAAGGTGTTTTTTAATGGTTGCCGATGTTACTGTTCAGGTATTATTTAATACATTAATTCATGGATTCTTCATTAACAAATAGTTAGTGTGGCTAATACATATTATGTTTTTTTATAATATCTAAAATTATGGTTCCTATTAGGAATAATTCTTATCTATTTATTTTCTTTTATTTTAATAAAAACATTGTATATAATTAGGGGTGTCATTTGTATGACTATACTCCCTCATAATCAACTGTTAAAACACATATATAATATAAGTTATATCAACCATGTAAGGCCCACCAGGCCGATCTGGTATAAAAATAAAAAATGTGATATAAAGTTTTTCATGAGGTTTATTTTGGTAGTAGCAGTAGTTTTCATTGTATTTGCTAAAATAAATTGATTTGTAGTTGTTCAGACAAAATTTCATATGCAAAATTCATATTCACATAATCCTGAGATTATAGATTTCCCACAATAAATTCACTAACTAATGATTTTTCAGTGCATTCGTTATGAAATGTTGCAATTAAAAAAAATAATAGTGAAAATACTTAACAATTGCTGAGTTTTGTTCTTAAAAACTAAATCGACCTCTTCCAAAGCAGTTGCGCGTTTTATGTTTTGTTCTCTTTTTTCTTATATTTCTTTTACTCTCTTCTCCTTCTATATTCTTTTCTTATTTTTCCTTGCCCACGTTATTAGTTATGACTACAGTATATTATTGTTGTTATATTTTTTAATTACTTGAAAGAAAAATTACTTTTTTGTAAATAGCCGTTCAGCGGACCCACCCGACCCCTTATAATGGCATATGGCAATGGAAGGGCACCAGTTACATGTTTATATGTACTTAGGTATATATTAATATTAGGCGTATTCATGATATTGTGTTAAATGTAAAATGCTTTGCCATGTTAAATGTTATAAGTATAGCATTGTGAGCAGTCCTATTTAAAGTCATGTTAAATGGTAAATGCATAACAGCTCCTAGCGGATTTTCTCAGCAACTTGTTTTATAACCTTTTCTTTCAAAACTTCATGTTATTGTTTACTTCTAAGTTTTGATTATAGTAATTTATTACAACATGCCTAAAATAAGTGAAAAGTAGAAAATATTTTTTTTTAAAAAGTCCAAAACACAAGAAAAAAGAAAAAAAAAACTACGAGTAAGTAGCCTAACACGACAACAAATAAAACGGTGACAAGCTCAACTGGTCTGTTTCGTGACGTCATTCTCCATTTAACAGGCCTGGTAACAGAATCTCAGCCATGTTACATGTTAAATCGTTTTAACTTGGTAAAAGAAGGAAATATTTCTGCATTTAAAATAAGTTTTTCCATTTAACATGTTAAACTAGAGATCATGAATACCCCTATTCTAATATATATTTACACAATGAAGGAGGTTAGAAAAAAAAATTACTTTTTTGTCTTAATTAACTTCATATTTTGTTTCTTCATTTTGATATTTTACTTACATATTTCATTAGTTATATATATTTTCTTTCTCTTTGTTTTTCCATTACTTTAATTTTTAAATTATTATTATTAAATTATTAT
>NW_027115357.1:310762-311156 GCF_000696795.3 Halyomorpha halys | reverse complement strand
TTATTGAGCCAACGTTTCGCCCCACGTTGCAGGGCTTCGTCAGGGCTGTTTTGACGGCAGTCAAAGACAAAGTGTCAAATCAATAATCTTCCAATACTAGTATAAGTTCCTTGTTGCTTTTTGATTTTGATTAATATGATCATTAAACACAGAATAATATTTTGTATGTAATTATTATATGATGAGATGAAAACACAACCTGCAACCATTATCCTAGCGCTTCCAGTAGGCCGGGGGCACTGCCCTACTCATCTTTTGTTACCGCATCAGTCCCTCTGCTACGGATTTCTTTTTGCCGCGTTGGCAGCGTTACCAGTGAATGCTTACTTTCCTTTAGTAATGTACTGAGGGAATGTTGAGTTCTATTTTTAGAGTAAGTACTTAGAGGTTTAGT
>NW_027115357.1:307170-310049 GCF_000696795.3 Halyomorpha halys | reverse complement strand
CCTTTGTCTATTAGTGAAGCCAGATCGAGGTAGTATAGTAAGCATTGCGCCACTTATATGTGATACTACATTACATTTTTGTTTATATATACTATTACTATATTTAAAATTGTAATAAGGAAAAAATATTGGGTTAATACGAAGAATATATTTAGGGGAACGTGATACCCTTTTTGAGAACAAAAATAATGAAAAAAAGAGTATAATAAGGCCTAAGTTCATGTTATATGTTAAATGCAGAGGAGCTCCAAGTGGATTTTGTAGGCAACTTGTTTGGTAACCTTGTTATATTAACGAGATAGTAAAATCTTCAATAGCTTAGTTTTTTTTTTCCTCCACTTCCCTTGTTCCCAGCTCGCTCTTTCAGTTTTTTTATTTTTATTACATTATTATTATTTTTATTTATTAATTTAATGGAGTTTAAAAAAGACCAAAAAAAAAAAAACAATGCCAACCAAACAACTACGAGCAACTAACCTATCAAAAAGACAGCAAGCTGGTTTGTTGATTGACGCCATTCTCTATTTCGCAGACCTATTAATAGACTCTCAACCATGTTAAATGTTATATTATTGTAACATGTTAAAATAAGGAAAAATTTCTACATTTAACACACTTTAACATGTTAACCTCACTAGATCGATTGAACCTGTTCATTTAAAGGAAGCCTTTGTCTATTAGTGAAGCCAGATTGAGGCTCAGGTGGTGTGAACGTCCACGTTCAATCAGATTGACAATCCAATCTATATCGTCTATAGTCTGATTACATCATTATATTTTTCACTGAACGTATAATAACTATTTTGCATCGAACTTAATTCTCCAAATCGTTCTCCAACTGGAATGCAAAATTATTACGTTTTTATTTACTTTAAGTAGTATTTCTGAATAAATATAACCTCTAAAGAAGTTTAAATTTGTATCATGCATTATACTATCGGAGTGATCTACACAAAAATATAATCTATTATTTAGATTCGATAATATTTTTGGATCCGTTCTAGCCAGCTTTAAGGAAACTTTTCTAGTTTTGACATCTTTTGGCACTCGGACAGACAACTTTTGTTCAGACTTTATATTACTATACTGTACTTTTGCAATTAGGTTCTGCACAACGATAAGGAATATAACTATTTATTAAGACACAGAGTGATATGAAATCGGCTAGAAGTCGAATAACTGATTCGCATTTTACTTGAATTCGCGTTTTACTTTGAGGAAAATGTCAAAATATGACTAGATGTTTATTTTAATTATTTAAATATCAATTTATGACTTTTCTCACTAAATAAATCTTGTGATGATTGATGTCATGTACACTCATTTATTGACTGAAGGCCATTCGCACTCGGAGCGAGATGAAATCGGCTCATTTTGTTTGCCAGTTTCAACTTCGAATTATGAAATTTAAATTGTTTCTAGATCACCTTTACTCTCCGTCGTAAACCTCTATCCTCCTGTCTTACAGTATCCTTTCTAAATACTCCACTAACGCCTGTTGAAGAGATTCGATACTTAGGACTCCATATTGACAAGAGACTTACTTGGAATCAACACACACGACTGAAACGACAAGAAACTGCTTGTAGATTCAGATTGCTACAACACTTACTTGACAAACGCTCTAAACTTCCCATTCACTACAAAAAATTAGTATATACTACGATAATCAGACCAATTTGGAGATATGGAATTGAGCTCTGGGGCTCTACTAAACCATCAAATTCCTCCCACATCCAATCCTTACAATCCAAAATCCTTGATGCTCCTTATTACGTTACAGATAAACTCATTCACAAAGACCTTAACACCCCATTCGTTGCAGAATTGGCCCAAAACAGATATGCGTCTTTTCATTCCAAACTCCATAACGATCCTAACCCATTAATTCTTAATCTTTCATCCTTAACAATCCCTGATAATCCTCTGAGGCGTCTGAAAAGAAGATGGCCACGGGACCTTCTAATTTAAATTAATGTTTGAAGTACCACCAATGGGTGGATCCTTCCCAAGATTTTCAAGTGTATATAAAACATAGAACATATTTACTTATTGTATTATTTTGTACAGTTGTAAATTACATTAAATAAATAAATAAAAAAAAAATTTGATTGACTTTACGGTTATGCCCCACTCTTACAACCTGATATCCAAGAATTGAATTTGAAAATTATTTTTCGTTGAGGAAAATGTCAAAATATGACTAGATTTTTATTTTTATTATTTAAATATCAATTTATGACTTTTCTCAATAAATAAATCATGTGATGATTCATATCATGTACACTCATGTATTGACTGAAGGCCATTCGCACTCGAGCGAGATGAAATCTGCTTGTAGTCAAGGCTTAATTTGTTTGCCAGTTTCAACATCGAATTATGAAATTTAAATTGTTTCTTATCATAGATACTTTTATAAATATTTTTAAAAATTTGATTGTCTTTACGTGGTTATCTTACGACCTGATATCCAATAATTGAATTTGAGAACTAATTTTTTTTTTTTAGGAAAATGTCAAAATATGACTAGCATTTTATTTTAATTATTTAACTATCAGTTTATGATTTTTCCCAAGAAATAACTCATGAATTGGTTGATGTAAGATTAAAAATCACCGCGTTAATTTTTATATGATTATTTTTTATTTTCAACGATATTTTATGTCACTCAAAATAAAACCCAAAACGCTGTATTTTAAAAAAAATAAATAAAATTGAAAGTGGTTAGTTTTGTTTTAATTTTATTCGACCTTAACCTCCCATTCGTTACAGAATTGGCCTAAAACAGATATGCGTCTTTTCATTCCAAACTCCTTAACCATCCTAACCCATTAATTCTTAATCTTTCATCCTTAACAATCCCTGATAATCCTCCGAGG
>NW_027115357.1:304019-307120 GCF_000696795.3 Halyomorpha halys | reverse complement strand
CGCATTTTACTTGAATTCGCGTTTTACTTTGAGGAAAATGTCAAAATATGACTAGATGTTTATTTTAATTATTTAAATATCAATTTATGACTTTTATAAATAAATAAATCATGTGATGATTGATGTCATGTATACTCATGTATTGACTGAAGGCCATATGCACTCGAGCAAGATGAAATCGGCTCGATTTGTTCGCCTGTTTCAACTTCGAATTATGAAATTTAAATTGTTTCTAGATCACCTTTACTCTCCGTCGTAAACCTCTCCTGTCCTACAGTATCCTTTCTAAATATTCCACTAACGCCTGTTGAAGAGATTCGATACTTAGGCCTCCATCTTGACAAGAGACTTTCTTGAAATCCACACACAAGACTGAAACAAACGCTCTAAACTTCCCATTCACTACAAAAAATTAGTATACACTACGATAATCAGACCAATTTGTACATATGCAATTGAGCTCTGGGGCTCCACCAAACCATCAAATTCCTCCCGCATCCAATCCTTACAATCCAAAATCCTTGATGCTCCTTATTACGTTACAAATAAACTCACTCATCCCATTCGTTGCAGAATTGGCCCAAAACAGATATGCGTCTTTTCATTCCAAACTCCTTAACCATCCTAACCCATTAATTCTTAATCTTTCATCCTTAACAATCCCTGATAATCCTCCGAGGCGTCTGAAAAGATGGTGGCCACGAGACTTTCTAGTTTAAATTAATGTTTGAAGTACATTGAATGGGTGGTTCCTTCCCAAGATTTTCAAGTGTATATGAAACATACTACATATTTACCTATTGTATTATTTTGTACAGTTGTAAATTACAATAAATAAACAATAAAAAAAAAAAATTATTCACCATGAAACATATTTCGAAATATATAAAATTACCATTTAACGACACTCCCAAATCAGAAAAAATTAAAACCTTTGGGGCTAGGGTAAAATTATACTCTAAAAGAAATATTTAAAATTAAAGTAAGCTATAATTAGGAAAACCAGAGTAAAACTTTTCCGAATTTTTTCACTTATGATTGAATGGATTCATTTATTTTCTCTTTAATGCGTGAACAGATTAATGGAGTTCAAACGATTTCCCACAATTTGCGGGAAGCCAGAAGTAGGAAAACATGAGTAAGATTTATATGAATATTTTTTCTTGCTTTTGCTCCATTTCTCGTTAATATAGATGGAGCATTAACCAAACGTTTCTTGTTTTGACATCTTTTGGCATTTGGATAAAGAACTTTTTTTGCTTCTTTATAGTAGTATTTTTGGAATTTGTAACTGCACAAGAGCGATAAGGAGTATAACTCAGAATAGATAATTACTCAAATAACTAAGACGATTAAAAATAAATTAATTAAAATAACACTCACACTGAGTAGATAAGTCTAGCGTACATTTATGTCGAAATGACGTCATAGCAAAACATTATTGGTGGTTCATTTTTTTTGCATGGAATAAAAAACAACCATTAAATCACTATATAAACAGCTCTACACACAAACTCTCTAATTCAAAGACTAGCAACACGAGATTCACCAGATACGAGACGACGTTAGCGAAGGAGCAGGAGTAGGAACCTCTTAAATTAATATTTAAATTTCAATTTTAATGGAGAGGTATCATTGGATGACCTTAACCCTCATACCTTCAATACATTTTTTTTTTTATACAACATCTCATTTGTTGGTTGTAAAATGTTATTTTCAGTTGTGAATAAAGTAAAAAAAATCGTAGTTTGCGATTTTATAATAAATAAATCTAAAAAAACGTAAAATACGATATTGTTCTTTTTAGAATTCAGAATTCTTTACTAAACTTAATAATCGTTTACTGGAAGAGTCTTATGGAATTAAACTGGATTTAGTGAATGACACAATTCTTCCTTATTAAAACACAATAATTTATTTCATATCATCATCATTATTGTGTTTTAATAAGGAAGGATTGTGTCATTCACTAAATCCAATTTAATTCCATAAGACTCTTCCAGAAAACGATCATTAAGTTTAGAATTAACAATATGAATGAAGACCATATGAATAATATTAATATAAAATTCTTGCAAAATCTACGATTTGTGCTGCAGTATGACTGTGTAACAACAGCCTGAAGATGGGGAAAATCTCCAGAAACGTTGCTGATGATATGAAATAAATTATAGTGTTTTAATAAGGAAGAATTGTGTCATTCACTAAATCCAGTTAGAATTCTTTACATTGCTCAACAGATATAGATTATTTTCTCCTTTAATTAATTTTAAAAATGGTTCTTGTATTATATTTATCTACATAGTTAATTTTATCAATTAACAAAATTAGATATAGTTAAAAATTCTTTGAATAACAGAGGAATCAAATAAATAACTGTGGATAACATCTGGTTGATAGTAAATACCACAAGATTGTAAATGGATATGAGGCTTACTAATAATTAAGGCTTACCGAAACCGAAGATTCGAAGCCGATATCACTAATTTTTCTCTTCATACATCAGTCTAGTGAGGCCTAATATCCAAATTTACTATCAGTCTTAACGCAATCCTCCCATCTATGTTTCGGTCTACCCCTCAGACGTTGAGTGTTTATTAAAACTTAATAAAGTCTACAACCTTACACGCCCATTTTATTTACCGCAATGCTATAACCTGATCTATATTTACCAGGTGCAATTTCCTCATTTTAGAGTTGTGTATACTTCTAAATTTTTCCGGTTAACTGATACTTTTTGAATGAAGGATAATCTCGGTAATCCGAACGGATTGCTGTATGGAGGTGTTCGGTTTACTGAACAGTTCGGATAACATAAATTATTATGAAAATGATCACTCATTCACACACCTCTCTCTCTTTCCATTAATCTTTAAGGTGGGATGAGTCTTATCACATTTCTGATCTCTAGCCTTGTTTTGGGCAGCTTATAAATTATAAAAAAATAAGGTAAACATTATAGAAAAAATGTTATCAACTATTCTTTGCAGTTGATAGTTTTAGGTATATTTCACGATCCACATTTTATATATTCATCAAGGTTGTTATAAATTAAGTTATACCACGAATTAAATTAAATCTGGGTTGTGGTAAAGAAAAAC
>NW_027115357.1:298730-303224 GCF_000696795.3 Halyomorpha halys | reverse complement strand
CGCGTGGAGTTCGGCGGTATATACTGAGCATAACTTATGTAATTTAAACTTGTGGGTTGAATCGTGAGTGACGAAAGATGAGGCGGTCGAGCTTTCGGATTTGGAACCATCAGTGTATAAAAATTAAAAATTTTAAGATAATTAAAGATTTAAAAAATAATCCGGAATATTTTCTAGAAGACGCGACAACCGTTCTTTATACTTGACAGATGTGGTCTTATGTTTGTGCATAAATGGCAGATCTAGTATTGTTGCAGGTTGTTTTAGAGTCCAAGGTGGGTTCTGAATTTCAGGCTTCGTTATCGGAATCGTTTTAAGTGTAGAGATAGCCAGAGTGATTCTTTCTGCCAGAGGGAGTGTTGGGTTTCGATTCTGCCGAAAAGCTGTGGAGAATTTAGATCGAAAAATATATTTGTAAGTTGGATGATTTGTTTGTTCAAATAATTTGGAAACATAGTTCATAGCTAGTTTTTGTTTCCTAAATGATAGCGGAGGTAGGCCTGCTTCAGAGCAAATGCTAAGAGTGGGACTGGTCTTGAATGCACCGGTAGCATCGAAAATAGTTATCTACTGTTTATTAATAGCCAACGTTCCGACCTACATCGCAGGTCTTCATCAGGGCTGTTTTATGAAAGAATGAGATGTACAGATACAATAATCATTTTTCATTCTATCGGTGCTTATCAGTCATTCATAACTGTCCTCATAAATATCTTTGAAGAGGAACTTAAAACTATTTCTTAACTGTTTTTCCTGACTGCAACCCGAGCCACCTTAATTTTCTTTTTTCATCGGTCTAATAAATTATATATATATCTTAATTTTCACTTATCATACGAATTAAATTGATATTGGAATTTACTCTTCTATACACTTCGAATCGACCGGTCTCCCGTTTAACCGGCGATTCCTCGGTCCTCTTTAAGATGGATTAGAGAGGTTCTAGTATAGTTTTGAAGAAGCCAGAGAGAGGAGTAATGGAAGGGAGAGAGCTGACCGCGAGGGCTTGTTCGATATCGAGCGGTGGCATTTTTAGGAGTCCTCAGCCCTGAGCACTGGCCCAACCAACGCCCTTTTTACTGCCTCTCTCCCTTAAGGTCCTTTATCCAGGATCTGCAGGGCCAAGGATAATGGATTGCAATTACCGGGAAATATCCTTTTATCTTGTCTGGGAGTGGGTTTGTAGTCAATCTTATATGTATTTTATGTGTCAATATAATATTTATATAAAATACGCCACATGGTAAATATGATTACGTGCCTAAATGCAACTGATTTTTTTTTTTAAATTTATTTACATCTGTTATTGTTTAGATAAATACAGAGAGGATTAGTCTAGTATAACATAATAAAAAATACATAAAGCTAACTGTTATAAAAATGAAAAACAAGAGTAATAGATCATAAAATTTCTATAAAACCCAATTGTAAACACCGAATGGCTATTAATTAAATAACTCTATAAACTTTGGGCACCCATTTCCATAGAAAGTTGTTAGGCAAGTTACATTTATATTTATGCGGAGACTTAGTTTTATCAACGTAGTTATATCAATCAATACAGGAGTTATTTCTTG
This sequence comes from Halyomorpha halys, assembly GCF_000696795.3. NCBI lineage: Eukaryota > Metazoa > Arthropoda > Insecta > Hemiptera > Pentatomidae > Halyomorpha > Halyomorpha halys. The sequence goes on along the minus strand of NW_027115357.1, from coordinate 301,647 downwards.
AGAAAAGTCATAAATTGATATTTAAATAATTAAAATAAAAATATAGTCATATTTTGGCATTTTCTTATGAGAAAAATAATTCTCAAATTCAATCCTTGGACATCATGTTGTAATAGTGTGGCGTAAACGTAAGTAACGTTATAACAACATTTTTATATGAAAATATCCAAAATAATTAACTATTTAAATTACATATTTCGGTCTTCAATCAATGAGTGTACATGACATCAATCAATACATGATTATTTAGTCTTACTAAATAGTTATATCCCTTATCGTTGTGCAGTACCTCATTGTAGAAATACGTTAGTACAGTAATAAAGTCTCAACAGAAGTTGTTTGTCCTAGTGCCAAAAGATGTCAAAACTAGAAACGTTTGGTTAAATCTGGTTAGAAGGGATCCAAAATTATTATCGAATCTAATTAATAAATTATATTTTTGTGTTGATTACTTCCAGAGTTATTTTCGATACAAAATAATGAGTAAACTGAAAAATATAATAATGAAATCAGATGGTAGACGATCTAGATTGTCAATCTGATTGAACGTAGATGTTCCCACCACCTGAGCCTCGATCTGCCTTCAGTAAGTGACAAAGGCTTCCTTTAAATGAATAGGTTCAATCTGTCTAGGGAGGTTCAATCGATCTAGTGAGTTAAACATGTTAAAGTGTGTTAAATGTAAACATTTTTCCTTCTTTTAGCATGAAAAAATGATATAACATTTAACATAGTTGAGAGTCTATTATTAGGTGTGCTAAATGGGGAATGACGTCAATGAACAAACCAGCTGAGCCCCTTACCATTTTGTCTGCTGTCGTTTTGATAGGTTAGTTGCTCTTAGTTTGGTTGGTGTTTTTTTTTTTTTTGGTAATTTTTAAACTCTCTTAAAGTAATAAATAAAAATAATAATAATGTAATAGAAATAATAAAACTGGGAGAGCAAGCTGGGAACATGGGAAGTGGAGGAAAAATGATAGGATTAAGCTATTGGAGATTTTACTATCTCGTAAATATTACAAGGTTACCAAACAAGTTGCCAACAAAATCCACTTGGAGCTCCTCTGGATTTAACATATAACATGAACTTAGGCCTTATTATACTCTTTTTTCATTATTTTCCACGTTCCTCTAAATATATTCTTCATATTAAACCAATATTTTTTGCTTATTACAATTTTAAATTTAGTAATATTATACATAAACAAAAATGTAATGTAGTATACTACTTTTAAGGACCTAGGTTCGAATCCGGCTGGGCAGAAAATTATTTTCTGTTACACTGTAGCCGTGAGCCAACCCTGTGGGTTCTGAAGGCCACCTGGGGTCCACCCAGCCTCATAAATTGGGTTCCGTTAATAGGGTAAAAATCTGGTGGTCAAGCGTAATTCTGACCAAATCACCTCCTTGCACAACAGTTGGTCTAGTAACAGTAATTCCTTACAAAGTACTGAACCCCTGACCCTTCATGGGCTGTAGCGGTATAGATTTAATTTAATTTAAATCACATAGACGCAACTTAATTTTTAATATTTAATTAGAATTTTTTATACATGTACGCAAGGAAATAAATACAATAAATTAGAGTAGTAATTATCAAAAGTGATAAATATATAAAAAAAAGAATAAGGAACATGTGAGATGGAAATATGATATTATGACGAAGCTTTTGAACATTTTACTATCTCCTAAAGTTTATAAGTTCACAAAAACAGTTGCCCTAAAAATCCGCTAGTAGCTTTTTTGCATTTAACTAATAGCATGGAACCTAAAATGGGCTGCTCACAACCCTATACTTATAGAATTTAGCATTTTAAAGAGTTCTACATTTCAGAGATAATGAATATCCCTATTCTGTGAACTACCTGGAACTTGTTACCTTGGACCGACGTCCAAGGGATCTTCTGGTACCTGTGGGAGATGACACCTGTCATGCCCAACTTGCTAAATCAGTGCGGTCTTGGTCTACATTATGCTACACCGCAGGGGTAATGAAAGTTTGTCCTCATTGCCTTCGTACACTATTACCAGGTAAAGAAACTGCATATAAATGAAACTCCTTACCGATAGCAAGAGTTGGGCAAAAATTAGTTATAGCTGAAACTAATAGATAAAACTCATGGAAACGGTATTTATTTATCAATGGTTCATTCATAAATTAGGGTCGTATCAATGACAATTTTAGTTATTAGTTTCTACTATAGTTGATTTTTGCCCATCACTGTCGATAGCCCACTATGTCGGGCTTAGTCATCGGTTTAATTACTCTGCAGTGTTATAGAATTTTTTTTTTGGAGCAATCACTCATTTAAGATGGATTCAGAGTTTGAAAATTTGTATTCACCGGATTATCGTGTTACCTGATAAAAAATGAGTAGTTTTTTTTTTATTTAATACTAGATCGGCCTCGTGGGCCTTACATAGTTAATGTAAGAGGTACATTTTTTATTTATATTTTCAACAATTTATTATGGGGGGGGGTTTATTTATAGTCTCATACAAAAGACACCCCTAACTATCTATATACAACATTATAAATTTAAAAAAAAGATAAAATAAATAGATAAGAAAAATAATTCTTAATAAAAGATGAAATTAAACTTAAGAACAAAAACAATGACACTTTTTTTGATTTGACGATGGTAAAAGAAAACTATTTATTGCTAACCAACGTTTCGTTCCACATTGGAGGGCTTCGTCAGGGCTGTCAGATTGAAACAGACTTAGAAATCTGTCTCAATCTGACAGCCCTGATGAAGCCCTCCAAGGTGGGATGAAACGTTGGTTAGCAATAAATAGTTTTCTTTTACTGTTTTTATACCTTTATTGACCGCCACCCGGACTATCTTCCTACAATATAACTTCAATATATAAATATATAATTTAAACAACTCTAACTTCATGCAGGCTATTCTGC
>NW_027115357.1:286900-298680 GCF_000696795.3 Halyomorpha halys | reverse complement strand
TCGTATCAATGACAATTTTAGTTATTAGTTTCTACTATAGTTGATTTTTGCCCTTCACTGTCGATAGCCTACTATGTCGGGCTTAGTCATCGGTTTAATTACTCTGCAGTGTTATAGAATTTTTTTTTTGGAGCAATCACTCATTTAAGATGGATTCAGAGTTTGAAAATTTGTATTCACCGGATTATCGTGTTACCTGATAAAAAATGAGTAGTTTTTTATTTATTTAATACCAGATCGGCCTGGTGGGCCTTACATAGTTAATGTAAGATGTACATTTTTTATTTATATTTTTAACAATTTATTATGGGGGGGGGGTTATTTATAGTCTCATACAAAAGACACCCCTAACTATATACAACATTATAAATTTAAAAAAAAGATAAAATAAATAGATAAGAATAATAATTCTTAATAAAAGATGAAATTAAACTTAAGAACAAAAACAATGACACTTTTTTTGATTTGACGATATTAAAAGAAAACTATTTATTGCTAACCAAGGTTTCGTCCCATATTGGAGGGCTTAGTCAGGGCTGTCAGATTGAAACAGACATAGAATTCTGTCTCAATCTGACAGGAGTTGACATCTCTGTTTCAATCTGACAGCTCTGACGAAGCCCTCCAATGTGGGACGAAACGTTGGTTAACAATAAATAGTTTTCTTTTACTGTTTTTATACCTTTATTGACCGCCACCCGGACTATCTTCCTACAATATAACTTCAATATATAAATATATAATTTAAACAACTCTAACTTCATGCAGGCTATTCTGCTCAGGTCAAAAACATCAATTTCTAATTGGTCAAATATCACTTAAAACAAAGTCAAAATCATTTATCAGCAGACACTATTCCTTAAACTTTTATCACAACAATCGTGTTTTTGACCTGGGCAGAATAGCCTGCATGAAGTTAGAGTTGTTTAAATTATATAGTTTCAAAGTTATATTAAGTAGATTGTCCCTGAAGATGGCCGGATTGGCCGAAACGTCGGACTTATAAGAGAAATAAAAGGTTTTGAGACTGTAATGGTGGATAACATTTGAATTATTTATTTAATTAAATATCATCTTTTTCATGAAAAATATTGCTAATTATTTGCGTATTTCACTGACCGCACTCCCATCCATCTTATAAAATGGGGGTATTCATGTGATGTTAAATGTATAAAGGTTTAACATGCTAAATGTTATAATTATAGGATTGTGAGCATTCCAATAAATCTTTCCGAGATGATAAAATCTATAACAGCTTCGTTACATCATCTTTTCTTCAGTTCAAGTGTTTCTTGTTTCCTCTTCTATTTGTTTCCCCTTTATTTTATTATTATTTTTATCCATTACTTTATTAGAATTTACAAAACGCCCAAAACAAAAATACGAACTATAGCAACTAACCTATCAAAACGACAGCAGACTAAATGTAGAACTCAGCTGGTCTGTTTCGTGACGTCATTCTCCTCTTAGCAGACCTACTAACAGACTCTCAACCTTGTTAAATGTTACATCGTTTAATATAATAAAAGAAGGAAATATTTCTTCATTTAATATGTTAAACTAAAGCTTATGAATACCCCTATAGAATATCGAGAAAAAACAAAACAAAAAAAAGTAAAAGAGTTAATTATCTTGAAGGTATTAAACAATTAGGCATTAATTATGGATTAAACACCATAACAATCGTATCTCGAAGAAATAATTACGTTTCGAAATTATGTTTTGATTTTATTTTTTCGGCTTACTCCTAGTTTGTTTTTTTGATTGTGTTAGTATTGATTTGGATGTTTTCAAACGGAAATTTATTTAAATTACTATACGATACTTGACTATATTTCAATGTTAATGATTAGCCGTTGTTGAAACTAGTTTTTATTTTAGCTGTATCTAGAATATTAGTTTTTCTCCATCTTTGAGCCAAATCAGATTTTTCCGAAATGTTGGGGTATTGAGAAAATTAGGCTTTGTAAAAGGAAGATGGTCCGTGTGCCGTAGAAAAAACTCAATTAGTAACAAAAAGTAATTAATTATGGCCTAACGTTTCGCCCCACTTGCAGGACTCCAACAGGGCTTTCGGTACGAAGAAAATAAAGCCCTGCAAAGTGGGGCGAAACATTGAATTATTATAAATATTTTTTTTTATCTGAATGAGTAATTTTTTACAATCATTGAACTTCCGATTTTTGAAGTAGAAGACGAAATCTATATTAAACTCATTTTAAACTAACTTTTTTCTCTAAATTTTAGTCAAATAGAACCAGCCTTTTTCGAAATATAGGTGACCTGAGGAAATATGTTAACGCATAGGTAAGCAAAAGTAGTGGACGGAATATTACAAAAAAGGGATTAACAATATCGATTACGCTCAAACTTCGAATAGTTCACGTTTTCTTTTTTTGTAGCGGAGTGTGTTGTGGCTTTATCTTAGAACCCGTCTGGTTACTATTAACAGTTGGTTACCTGTCAAAAATGGCCATAAAGATTTTTTTTTTTTGAGTTTCCTATAAATTCTTAATATAAAAATAATACGATATCGATAACGACGGTCATCAAGTAATGTATCATATTTTGAATATTCGAATAGTGTAATATTTTTTTACTTATCTATTTGCTTTCATTTATCTATCCCTTTGATATGTATTATTCAACCGTATTCAAATCTCATTTACTCCCTATTAATTTTATTATATTTGCTACTACTTTTAATAATTATTATATTGAGTGGTACATCACCAATTTATTTTTCATTAATGTATTTGTTATTAATAATTATTGTATTCATTTATATTTATATGATTTTAATTCATTACGTTCCTTTTATTTTATATAACTTGCTATGTATATTTTTATACTAATATTATATTTGTATCTTGTTTTCATTTAACTCCTTTCTTCTTTGTTTCATTTAAATTTGGACGAAACGTTGTTGTCTAATAAATAGTATATTATGTATATTTATATATAGTTGACCGTAAAAATTGATATATAAGAAGATGGTCAGGGTTGCGGTCAAACCTTTACCTTTGAACAACCCTGATGAAGCCCTGCAAAGTGGGGCGAAACGTCGGAAAATAAATAGTTGTAAACTATTTTTGTTTCTCTTTTGACCGCAACACTGACCATCTTCTTATATATGTATATTATTATATTTCGTGTACACTTTTTTGACCGCCACCCTGACCATTTTATATTTGATTACATTAATTGAGCTAGTAATTTTATTATACAGTTAAATAAAAAAATAATGGTTCGAATTTTCTCCTGTTTGAAGTTGAATTTATTTGTTTTCGTTGGAAGGTATAATTAGAGGATCGACAGCTTCATTTACTCTTCACAGGTAACGCTGACTGACGGTTCAAGGGTGGCTTAACGTCGCTCTCAAAGAAATGCCTGTTATTTTCAAACCTGTGAGTTATCAGGGCCGTTTCTAAAAATAAAACAACCCAAAAAAAGGAAAATGTTTAGTGCCCGTGAGTGGATGGCAATGAACCCAAGTGCTACAGTTCCTATATCTTCAACTATATTTACCTAGTGATGATAGCGATGTTTCGGTTTTATGATTATTGCACTGTCGGCTTAGTTTTGGTTGTTACGATTATTTTTAAACGTTTACTAAATAAAAAGATTCCATTTAATAGTATTGTGGAATAGTGAAACCAATGATTCCCTCACGATTAATAACAGCTCAATGTTAATATTATATTATGTAGAGAAGATCGTCGGGGGTGTGGTCAGCAAATAAACACAAATATAATAAAAGAATATTTATTTGTGCAGACGTCTCGACCTAAATTTCAGGTCTTCATCGGGGAACTCAGGCAGAGATTTTAGCAGTTTTGTCAGGGACTCAATGTTTATTTGTTGACCGCACCTAAAAAATCTTCTAAAGTACCTTTTATTTTGTTTATTTGAAAAAATAAACAAACAGTTCTCATTGTTAGCAATAATAAACCATAAATAAATACTCAATATTAATTGAGTTTGTATTTATTTTTATAAATAAAGGAGGAAAGGGGGAAAATAGAAACAGACTCGAATATAGGAAGAATAGAAAGATTCAATTTAATAGTATTGAGGAATAGCGAACCCAATCATTCCGTACCGATTAATAATTCGAAAACGTCTTTACAACTTATATATATATTGTACATTTATTTATGGTGCAACTCCGGTGCAAACAGAGTTAGTCTGCACTATACATAGTTACATATATCACTTATTGTTATCTTTTTTTTTTATTTACATTTAAATAGTCTGACTGTGCTTAAATAGCGAAATTCTAAAAAATCTTCTTAAATACCTTTAATTCTGTTAACTTTAAAAAAAATAATGTTTTCATTGTTACCATTAATAAAAATAAATAAATACTGAATATCAAAGAGTTTGTATTCATTATTATAAATAATGGAGAAAAAGTGAAAATGAAAACAGACTCGAATATAGAAAGAATAGAAAGATTCAATTTAATATTATTGAGGAATGGCGAACCCATTAATTCACTACCGATTAATAATTCGAAAACGGCTCAATGCTAAAATTATATCATATATTTATTTATGGGGCAACCTCCGTACAGAGTTAGCCTATACTATACATAGTCACATATATCTTATTATTATTTTATAGATTATTATTTTACAATAATAGTAAATTGAAAATCATTCGTATAAATTAATAAGAAACAACACACCCAAGCTGGGCTAAAAATACATCACTATATATTTAAAAATATAAAAGACACAAAAACAACACATCATATTTAAAAGATAAGTATACAGCTGTTAGTAAAAGATTTTGGGTTACATAAGTAAATAACAGTTTAAGATCCAATGGTGAGGGTACTAACAGAAATTCATACAAATGAGGCTCATACTGTGCTATGTCGTGGCTATTCACTGTTCTAAGAATGATCTGGGGTTCCACTACTGCATTTTATATATTTATATTATTATTTCTACTACGTATTGGTTCCTGATGGAAGCCGACTTAAAATGTATACAATATATTTAATTTCAGGAATACAATAGAACTCCTTGCTATGGTACGCTTGGTGTAATTGTATTTAACTAATCATTGGAGTTCTTCCCCAACGGTATCGTGTTTATCAATTTACAAGGCTATAACAATGAACTGGGATGCAAGAATTCAGCATAAAGCATTTGTGTTAGCTTTCTGACAGCAACTTTTTCGATAAAAACTACTTACCGGAAGTGCCACATTAAGAATAATTTTGTCACACTTTTTCAGAAACAAATCTAATGATTGTGATTAAACTCGATACATTAATGTAAAATTAGGTTGTGTTTAATATCAAATAGGTTTTATCTTGACCGAAATAGTTTGGCAGAATATAAATGTGGATTTTTAAAAAAAATTCCCCAAAAGTACCTTGAATTTTATTGTAGAGAAATGAAGACCAGGGCCCCGTTTCATAATAAAGTACAAACTAATACTATTAGTCTTGTAGATTTATCTTAATTCAATTACACAGACTTGTACATTAGTAACTTGTACTTTAGTATTTTTTAATTCCTGTAATATCACTAATAGTCATAAGTATCACTAAAAGTCAAAAATAAGTATTAGTATTATTACCACACTAGTTTCTACACTTATACTATGAACTAATACTATTAGCTTTCTTTATGAAACAGGGCCCAGGTGGCGGTCAATGAAGGTATTAAAATTATAGAAGAAAACTATTTATTGTTAACCAACGTTTCGCCCCACTTTGCAGGGCTAAATGAAATAAAAAGGTAGAATTGACAGAATATTAAAATAAAAACATTTCAAAATAATTGTTTGTTTATAAAGTATATATACATTGTAGAATTGACAGAATATTAAAATAAAAACATTTCAAAATAATTGTTTGTTTACAAAGTATATAAAAAGAAATAATTATAATGATGTAAGGAGATGTATACTATTGTATTATTATTATTTCTTTTATATATACTTTATAAACATAACAATTATTTTTAAATGTTTTTATTTTAATGTTCTGTCAGTTCTACAATGTTTGTATCTTGTTTTTTCATTTAGCCCTGACGAAGCCCTGCAAAGTGGGGCGAAATGTTGGTTAACAGTAATGAGTTTTATTTTACTATTTTGATACCTATCTTCTTCTATATCGGGCTATCTTCTTTCACTATCTCATATTCTTATTATTTATTAAAAATGGATACATCTAAACTTCGTTTTTTATTTTTGTCTTTTACTTTTAGCCTTTAAATCTCACCTTAAATTCAAATGAAATTTGTATTTAATTATATTGTTTTATTATTATTTGTTATTATGTATTACTTCGTTGTCTAATAAATTGTTTTTTTTCTTTTTCAGGTAAAAAACTATGATTTTCTTGAAGAAATTTACCTGTTATTTTACCAGGTATTATTAAAAAAATAATATATATAATATAGTTTTACATATAGAATAAATCTAGATAGTATCTATAATATACTTATCATACTCAGGCAATGACGTGTTTTTATTATTTATGATTAAAAAATGATTTTTTATTTATTAGCCAATGTTTATTCAGAGAATTACGGTTGGAATGCCTATAAAATTTATCTCATATTATGTTTAATTATTAAATTTCATTAGAACCCGCGTTCAATAAGATTTTGTTTTCTTCATTGTTACAAACATATTTCTTCCAAAATTAAAAATATATTGGATAAATAATTTATTCAGCAATTTTACTTTCAGTTTCCTATATATGGAATATATAAGTAAGGGAAAGTATTGCGCTCTTGAACAATTTATAATTCGAGTTTCCGACCTGAATACACTTTTTGAGATTCTCTAAATAACCATGACTCAAAAATGGTCTGTGTGTATGTGAACAGCCTAGCTTAAAAATGAAGTCGTAAAAAAAAAAAAATAATAATAAAAAAAAAGATATAACCATGAATAGATTTTCCGATAAAATTGATTTACCTAGAATACCACTTAATAGAATCAATTTTGTAGATTTTCTAAAATACTACTTTATAGAATCGATTTTATACATTTTACCGATTTTCTCAAAAACTGTTCCGATTTTGATTAAACTCGATGTATCAATGTAGAACTAAATAATCTTTGATATCAACTAGGTCTTAACCTTCCTGAAATAGTTTTGAAGGGCTTAAATGCTGAATTAACAAAACATCTTAAGTATCTTTAATTTTGTTTATTCCAAATATCTTTGTTAATTTGCTTTAAATTTCTTTTACCCCTTTTTAATTATTTATTTATTTTGAACTTATGTTTTTAGTTTTTAACTTATTTATTGTGACATTTTATGACGTTATGACATTATAACCCATTTTTATTTTATTTAAATTCGTTTCTACGCTTTGATTTATTTGAATTTTCTTATTATTTCTTTATTTTTCTTTATGTGTGCTTATTGAAAGTATCAATTTTGAATTAGTCTATAAATATGAAATATAACGTTTTTAGTAAATTCAACGTTCGTGACAGAACACCGGAAAAGAGGAATATCAGATATGCAAGAGTGGGATGTAATGAGAGGATTAAGTATACCGTTTTAATAACTTAAAACGAAAACTAGGTATAATTACTAGTCAACATTAACAAGTCTGCCAAGTATTGGTAGGGGGAATAAAAAAAGGGGGAAGGTTCAAAAACGATAAAAAAAAAAATGTTTCATTCGAAGCTATATATCATTAAAATTGCTAACAACACTAGAAAAGCTAAGAGAACAACATTCATAGTAGAGTAAATTCGCTAAAATATGAGCCCTAATAAAGCTATTACGTTCAATAGTTACCGAGATTCCTTAAAAAACAAAATTTCATAAAAAAAATGTACTGAAAAATCAGAAGTGAATTTATTTTGAGATATCTATATCTCAAAAAAAATCGACGTACAGATGTCTATAAGCACTCACATTAAAACTAGTTAAATGTACTATAATGTAGTTTATGACGTTTATCTTCGTAGTAGTAGTTTTTATAATATGCTAAAATAAATCAATTTCTAGTTGCCCGGACAGCATTTCTTGTGGAAACTTTATATTCATATACGAATATCATAAAAACTACTACTCCTACAAAGATTCGTAGTAGAAACTTTTTTATAGTCAGTTAAATTACCTTTATTTTGTGTGCTAGCAGACATTTGTACTTCGTACGGTTCCTGGGATATATTTTTTCAAAAATCAAAAAGTTTATTTGAACAAACAGAAATTAACATTTTCTTAATTTATTTTGTCAAATATCATAAAAACTACTAATCCTAAAAAGATAACGGTTATAAACTACTTTATAGTACATTTAAATAGCTTTAATTTGAGTGCTAATAGACATCTGTACGTTGAATGATTTTTGACGTATAGATTTCTCAAAATAAATTCACTACTGATTTTGCAGTGGATTTTTTATAAAATGTTGCTTTTAAAAAGCTATTTATCAGGAAATATTGAATGTAAACAGCTCTATTAGGGCTCATATTTTATAAAATTTACTCAACTTTGAATGATATTTTCTTGGATTTTCCAATGTTGTTGGTAGTTTTAAAGATATATTTAAAGATAGCTCGGAATGCAAAATTTTTATTTTTTTAACGTTTTGAAACAGCTATCCCCCTCCCCCAAGCATTATCTCAAGAACTATTGGGCATAAATAGCTCTATTAGGGCTAATATTTCAGCAAATTTACTCTTCTTTAAATAATGTTATCTTAGGTTTTCTAATGTTGTTGATAGTTTTGAAGATATAGAGCTCCGAATGAAAAATGAATGGTTTTGAAACAGCCGCCATTTTGTATTCCCTCTGCCTATACTTGGCAGACTCATCAATTTTGACTAGTAATTATATATAGTTTTCATTAGAGTAATAAAAAATTGGGCTGTAATTTATGCCTTTTTTTCTTCCCGGCTCTTGTTCTATGACTATATCATAATACAGGTTTGATTTATCCTAACCAAAATAAGGAATGAAATAATACTACGGATGTATACTCTGCGGTATCTTATCCACGTTCCAACAGTTGTACACTGTTCTCTAGAATTGTTGGTGTTTATCCAATTGGAAGAATAATGGGTAGTGCTCTCCATCAATTTGGAAACCCTCGCTTTCCCCATTCCAGTGAACAATTTATTAAGTTTCTGGGTGCGCAATCGTATTAATTTTCTTATGAACGGCATTTTATTTTATTTTTTTCTAATTGTCGATATTAAGCAAAAATGGCGTATCAGAAAATTTAAAAAAAAATGATGTTTCATTGGGTGAACCAGGACTCGAATCCCGCCGTGGTATATAATTCTTTATTCTGTAACTGTAATTTTTAGTCAAGCCCTTCTTAGTTTCATTTCTTACACTGTTTATTTCTATAAAATTGTTTACATCATCTTATAATCCGATGGTATTACGGTAAATTTACGGTAGGAGCCGTTTTAAAATATATATATATATATCAAATAAAAATACTTTAGCTCATGGAAGTAGTGGATGGAATTCGACATTTTTTCACAACTCTCCTTCAATTTTTAGCCAAATCGGACAAACATTTTTTGAAATATAATTCTAACCTGGAAATTATTTTTAAATTTATTTATTAAGATTTTCATCTGTTCATAATAATACATCTAGTATAAATATTTCATATTTATTTTTTTTTCCAGAAAAAGAAAAAATTAGACCACAATGATACACAAAAACATAATAACTAATTCAATTTTTTTTGCATTTAAGGTCAGCTTTAAAGACTAAAAGTAAAAGAAACCTCTCGATCATATAAAAATCTTTTATTGATCACCGCGTAATATTTTATTTTACATATAATATAGAATAATAAAAATGGGTTGTAAAAAATTGACTTTAACTGATTAAGAGCGTATTTCGTGAAAAAAAATTAATCATCCATACTTTAACCGGAGTTAAATAATACAATTTAAAAAAAATAATTCAATATTTTATTCATTATTTATTTATTGATATTTACTACTGTACATCATAATAAATCGAGTAAATTTGATGTAAGATCATAATAGTATATGATACAGGCATGTAGAGAAACTACCCATTGGTAACACTCTAATAACATTTTTACATTAGAAGGTCTCGAGACCATCTTCTTTCCGGGCAGATCTCGGAGGATTATCAGGAATGGAAAAGGAAACGAGGTTAGAAACTAGTGGGTTTGGGTGGTTAGGGAGTTTATACTGGAAGGATTGATATCTGGTTCGGGCTAGATCGGTTACATAGGGAACATTGAGGTCTTTAAGTATGATTTTATTTGTGACAAAGTAAGTAGCATTGAGGATTTTACGAAGGATTATAAACAAAAGATGAAACACTTTTTACAATTGATGAATGATTTTGGATTGTAAGGATTGGATACGAGAGGAATTTGAAGGTTTAGTGGAGCTCCAAAGCTCAACTCCGTATGTCCAGATGGGCCTTATTACAGTCATGTAGATTAATCTAGGAAGTTTAGACAGCTCGTCTAAAAAATTATCTTGATTTGTATAGATATAGATATGAATCTATATCTAAAATATAATTATTTAAAAAAAAAACTAATCAAATAATAAAAAAAAAATTATGTACAAGACAAAGACAATTATTTTTTTATTATTTATTTATTTATTATCTTTATTGAAATTTACCACTGTACATTATAATACATTCAGTCAATTAGGTCTCAGTTATAATGGATTGATACAGGCGTGTAGAGAAACTACTCATTAGTAGCACTCCAATGACGTCATTACTTTAGCTGGTCTCGTGGCCATATTCTTTTCAGGCGTTATAATGATTTAACAAATAAATTTAGTTCAATTGAGGTTTATACTTACTTATGGGACTATAATGTAAGGAATGATATCTGGTTCGAGATAATTCGATTACATATGGAACATTAAGGTCTTTATGTAGGTTTTACGAAGGATTTTTGATTGGATACGAGAGGGATTCGATGGTTTAGTGGAGCCCCAAAGCTCAACTCCATATGTCCAGATAGGTCGTATTACAGTCATGTAGATCAGTATTTTTTAATGGATTGGAAGTTAAGACCGTTTGTCCAGTAAGTGCTGTTATAGTCGGAATAGACGTGCATTTTCCTGTCTTTTCAGTTACTAAGGAAAATTTAGTAATTTAGTTTTTATGTAAGTGAAATAGTATTATTATGTTATCTTAGTTTATATAAAACTACCATAGTGATTTATTTTCTTTTAGTTGTTACGCATTAGTTGGTATTTGTTTCTTCTCTTTTGTGAACTAAGATTCCTTTATTTCTCTTCTTTTTTTCTGTTTTAATAATTTTTCTTACCTTGTTATAACATTTTGTTTGTTATTTTACTCACTAAGCAAACCCCTTCTGTATATGTCTATGCTGTTAATTTGCTTTTATTAAATATTTTAACTTCGTTTCGCCACAATATTTTTGACATACTCTAGTAATCTTAATATATTTTCTTGTCAGCTCATAGTCTTATCATTGTTTGAAATATTTTATAATTTTGTTTATCTTATTTTTTAGCCCCGATGAAGCCCTGCAAAGTTAAGCATAACTTTGGTGTATAATAAATTGATTTTGTACTTGAACTACCCTTTTTGACTGCCATTGTTCATTAAAAAAATGATAAAACTCTTTCTAAAACTTTTCTTTTAAATTTAAATTTTCAAAAGGTTTTGTAAAATTATTTATTTATTTATTTAATGTGATTTACAACTGTACAAATAATAAATACAAAAAGTAAATATGTTGTATGTTACATTTACACTTCATGAAAATCTTGGGAAGGAACCACCCATTGGTGGTACT
>NW_027115357.1:276366-284700 GCF_000696795.3 Halyomorpha halys | reverse complement strand
TTATGTGTGTAGTGTTTGTGATACATTAGTTGGGTCGTTGTTTACAGACATTATACAAGTCTCATCAGCGTATGTTGTGTAAAATTATAAAGTAACGATTTAAACTGTTTATTTCTCGACCAGTTAATAGCTTATGAAATATTCATAACGTGATATTTTCAATTAACGCACGAATCACATCACCATGTTGAGTTTTAGAAGACGGTTCGAATTTTGCTTTTATTAAAAAAAAATTCCTGTTTCTATGGTAATATAATGAAGTATAAATTATCGTTCTTCATATAAATATAGAGAGAGCCGGTAGCCATATGGAAGTAATTAACAGTTGCAGAAACCACATGCTTCCTAGCTAGTACCGAATGCTGCCGCTCTTAGAGATAATATATCTTGCTATGATAGCCGTTTATTTATAGTGCTTGTGTGGTTTTAAAACTCGAACCGCGAGTTATAAAACGAATCCTATAAAAATTACGAGGATCTGGTCCCTTATCGAACATCTTCTCTGAATCCTACAAACAAGAGAATTCTTCTGACTCTTATCATTATCAGAAATCATATATCCATGTTTGCATTTTTATTTGTTAATTTTTTTTTTAAAGTAAGGAATCTTATATAGTGTCTCTTTCGATTCGTTATAAACTTAAAAGTTGTTTGGTCATAATTTAAGCATTTGTGAAAAGTTGAAACTTTTGCACACTGTCTTTTAAATGTTCTTACTCTGTCACTGCAGCAATCATACTGAAGATTGTCTCTTATTTCTTCGGAAATAAGCCTAAGGAATGTTTACATTATTGAGGCGCGATAACTAAAAGTTTATCCGAACAACTAGACACCATCTTGTTAATTTATTTTGTTAATATCATAAAAATTACTACTCCTACGAAGATAAACGTCTTAAACTACTTTATAGCACATTAAGGTAGCTTAAATGTGATTTCTAATATACATCGGTACGTCTCTTCGTTCCTGAAATCATTGATTAGAGATTTTTCAGTATGTATTCCTTCAAATGTTGCTTTTTAAAAAAAAAACTGTATTAAAGGTAAGCGCTCTACAAGGGCTGAAATATCAGCAAATTTACTTTATTTTATGCGGAGAAGATGGTCGAGGGATGTGGTCAGCAAATAAACTAAAAATTAATTATTTAAGGTCTTCACCAGGGCTAAAAAACAAAAGAGATAATAACCATCATTAAGAAAACATGAAAATTAAAAGTAATAAATAAAACAACAAATTTCCTTTCATTTTATGTTTCTCTGAATGATAGTTGTTATACTTTTTAGTTTTTTAAGCTCTGATGAAGATCTGAAAGTTAGACCGAAACGTTGGCTGGAGTAAATAATTTTTTGTTTATTTTCTGACCGCACCCCCCGACCAGCTCCACATATTAATCTACGGTGAACTATCTACACCTCATTACCCTATTTTAAATGAGTTTTAAAGATATGGTATTCTGAAAGAAGAATTAATTTTTTTTTTAACATTTTGAAAAAGCCGCCATTTTGTACTCCCACTAACTATACTTGGCTGACTCGTCTATTGTGACTAGTAATTATACGTAGTTTTCATTAAAGTAATCAAATATTGGGCTGAAATAACAGCCTTTTTCACCCAAAATCTTGCACTAATAGTTTCGTGTATAAGTAATGGGAATCCTAATTACTCATAAATATAAGTGCGACAGTCGACTTTCAAGGCATCTACATGTCCATTGTTATGCATACGTGGATAGTAGAAACTACTAACAACTTTAAAACATATCCTGATAGTATGACAGTACTGACACGTGAAGGAATGCCGTGGTTTATTCGATGGTAGCGGCTTTGCTCTCCCTGGCCAGACGCCGGCCATAGTATTGAGCGATGGCGAAGCTATACAGTAGGCCGTGGGCGGGAGGTGGTTATTGACGGCCCTACTGATGATCACTATAGCAGATTGATAATGTTTGCCAATTGGCTTCGGTTAATTAATACACGGGCCGGTAGAGTGCGCTGGTATCGACGAGGGGCGTGCCGCTGTGGAGGGGGGGGGAGAACACGCCCTGCCTCACTTCTCTTCTGTTTTTGTCTGTGGCCTGTTTGTGTCCTGTTCGTAGTCAGGGAGAAATCGATGATGTAGACCAATGTCCATTCCTCGCGCCGGGATTACTGTTCCCAAGGGGAGGGACTCCAACTTAGTAATTGCATTAGTCAGGCATGGTGTACTTGTTGAGGCTATAGAATGTGTAATTAGGACTTCTGGGAAGTTCGACCCGCTGTCTAGATCTTATCGATTTCTGGAGGAATATCGATTGTTTTTAGTAATCTAATTTTTAGCCTTGACTCTTTACGGAAATGACCGGGTAAAACGACGTAAAAATAAATAGACCATTACAAACGAAATTAACTTAATTGTTAATTATATTGTCGATTATCCCTATCTGATAAATAGAAATGACTGTCACAAATATTTATTTTTTAGATATATTCTGATAAATGAATAAGCAATATTTTTATTATTAATAACGAAAAAAAATTCACAAACTCACAAGTTGAGAAGATCTCTAAGCGGGTGGAGCACTAAACTAAAATACAGCTCAGTTTTATGATCTTTCATGCTAGTAAAGTTTATACTATCTTTATTATATATTTGTAATATAAACTTATATTATCTCGTCTGGCCCAGGAGAAGCGTGGATTATGTTGATATCAATATTTTTCAATATTGATATTTAATCAATATTTTTCATTCATTTCTACTCGAGCTGATAAAAAGTTTGTTTGTTCCTGAAGTTTATATGTTTATTTTAACGAGATAATGATATAAACGTATCCTCCACTCGGCTTTCGTTGGCCTGAGCATATTAATCAGTTAAACTTTGATAGGAATATTATTACTAAAAGAAATAAGAATTCAGACCAAAGTACAGTTAAAAATATCGTGTGATAATATTGTCAAATTAAAAGTATAGTAGGTAATTAGAGATTAACTAAGGCAAGCTTATTTATAAATATTATTCCCTATTGTTTTATTGTTTCATAGGTTGATTTGACTGAAATGAATAGGGCATACATTTTTTAAATTGTTCGATGTGAGGGGTAAGTTTATACTTGAGGTATGCTAATTTATAATTAATGGATTGTCTTCGAGGATAGCCGAATTGGCCGAAACTTCTAATAATTCTAGAAAGAAATAATAAAGAGTGCTTTAAGACTTAACTTGGATGCAAATTATTTTATTCAAAAAATTTAGCAGTTAAAATAAGAGAGATGATTATAATGTTTGATTTCGATTAGGCCAACAGTTTGGTTTGTTTCTTCAAACCTTCTAGATATATTTTTTTTCTCTTGATGGAAGTTCAAATAATCAAGTCTCCCAAAAGTGGATAAACATAAACTATGAAAATATTTGATAATTAATTAATTTGTTTTTAGCCGGAATGGTCCCTCTCCATTCTGTTAGCCCCCAGTTATTATACTACCAGTGTAAACCCGCCTTCAGCGGACATTGTAATTATTCTTATAATGCCATACGGCAAACAAATATATTATTTGTATTTTGTATGTATATATATATACCTTTGTATTATATATTATTGTATTTTGCATTTAAATGAAAATAAAGACGTTTTAAAAATAAAATAAATAAAAATAATTTGTTTTTAATTTTTATTTATTTTTTTTTATTCCATTACTTATTTCGTCTGGGGGTACAAAAAAAAAATTGTTTTTAATCACGTAGCGACCACTAAGGACCAGGTGAATATCATTGGTTAGGCTTCTTTGGGATTCTTGATTTTCTTTCCTCTCATCGCAGTCTCATGATCCCCGGCTGCCTTTCTTTTGAAATTTTCCGATTTTCTCTTCGGACCACTTCGTACCCCTCTCTTTTCCTCTTCCAATATTGGCGAGATTTTTCAGTGTTTACCTGTATATGTCTATCTAGACAGTCACTATCTGAAATTTTAAGGTTCTTTAATTCTTCTCTTATTTGACTCTTGTATCCTCTCATTTTTTTTGTAGCTAAAACCTTTTTCAAAGATCTTCTTGTTCAATCATTTCTCCTTCATCCTCTTCATGTACACATAGAACATCAGCTTTCTGATTCTTATCTCGGTTTCCAAGTCTTTGATTTTTCTTTAGATCTTCGCCTGTAACCTTCTTGTTTTTTCCTGGTCCCATAGATTTTTCTTAAGATCCTCCTTTCTATTCTTAGCAGCTTTTCCAAGTTGGGTAGGCATCCGGTCTCCGACCCGTATAAAATCACAGGCCTTATCACAACGTTGTAATGACTTAACTTTGCATTGGAGGAGAGGTTATTTTTAATGTAAATTTTGCCTATAAAACTTAAATTTTCAAATTTTGTGATTTTCTCTCGGATGCTCTTTCTCAGAACCGTTGTGGCATATTATTTCCCCCAAATAAATAAATTTTCTGGTCACTTTTATTTTTCCATATTTAGTGTTCACTGCTTCTTTTTGAAATTGACGTCAGTAATCATGAGCTATCTTTTTTCGTATGATATTTATTTAACTAATAGCCTCTTACTCTGATTCTGCCAACAGTGCGAGATCGTCTGCAAATGGCAAACAATAACTTATTTTTATTTATTAAATATAGAAATAAGAAGATAAGAGAAAAAAAATTTTCAAGGTTTAAAACACATTTCCGAAAAATTATATATCGTTAGAAAGTAAAAGGTTTTCGAAAAAATAATGTTTAACATATAAAGTCGTAGGAGGTAACAAAAAATAACGAAAAATTCATAAGTAAAAGATCCGTTAATTATAGGGCGCATGCCCCCGGATTTACGGACTCTCTTCTGAATATGTTCTATGAAACTTATTGGTGGCCATTTTGGGATGAAACGTAGGATGGTAATGACGAGGATCATCGTAGGTGTCTTGTGACATTGGTGCAAGTACTGGATTTTTATACAACTGAATATTTTTTTTGCGTGTCTTTTTTTCAATTAGCTAACTTTTGTTGTGCATATTTGATGAAATACATATTTTTAGTTCTAAAAATATAGAAATAATAAATTAAAATGCAACATTTTTTATTTATTTATTTATACCTGTCTCTTTAGATTGAAGACAATAAGGAAATGTGATATCTTAGATGTAGCTTATGTGATATAGCAAAATAATATAACATGAGTGGCATGAGATCGGTAACCATTGCCATCTACTGATTATAATTCATTTAATTTATTAGCTAAGGAGATCCTTCATCCAGCTCCTTTTCAGCCTGCGGGTGTTGTTGGGAATGTTCATGATAGCATATCTTCTACTAGATTATTGGTATAGTGGTATAGTTTGTATGATGTTTTAATGTGGTCTTGTACAGTATGTATCTGTAAGTCTGTTCTGTTACTGACGTACTATGGAGTTCAATGCAACAATAAAGACGTAATTCTCGATTACAATCGAAATTTCTTCAACAATCTAATCCCCTCCTAACCTAAGTATAGATTTTTTCATTTCCCAAAATTCCACTTCTCTTCCGTGCCCGTTTTAAATATTGTAGTTTGCTTCTTACTTTCCTTACGAGTGGTAATATTTTTTATTTTAAAATTTTCAATAGTAAGTGCCTCATTTAGTTCCAAGCTAAAATCTTAGATTGTCCCGCCAAAACAAAAGATTTCTTTTTTAATTTCTTCGTTGAAATTTATAACTGTATATTATATAATACATTCAGTAAATTTGTTCTTAGTTAAAATGGAGTGTTACAGGCCCTTAGAGAAACTACCCATTGGTAGTACTCTAATGACATTTTACATTAGCAGGTCTCGTGGCCACCTTCTTTTCAGGCGCCTTGGAGGATTGTCAGGAATGGAAGGAAGAGGATGTAAGGTTAGAAACTAGGGGATTTGAGTGGTTAAGGAATTTATGATGGAAGGAATATCTGGTTCGGGCTAGATCGGTTACACTAGGAACATTAAGGTCCTTATGTATAATTTTATTTGTGACAAAGTAAGGAGCATTGAGGATTTTACGAAGGATTATAAACAAAAGATGAAACACTTTTTACAATTGATGAAAAAAAGTGTTTATTGCAATTTGATCAGGAATTGTTTTTAGATATTACGATGACACAAACCCTTTAAAATATAAAAGCTGTGTGATTTCCAATATGCGTACTATGAAGAATAAAGTAACTGTAAGAACTTATATTGATTAATAATTTGTATATATAAATAATTGACCATATAATTTCAAATTATGAAGAAGATGGTCAAGGTTGCGGTCAATAAAGAACAAAAATAGTTAACAACTATTTATTTTCCGATGTTTCGCCCCTGCTATGTGGAGCTTCATCAGGGCTAAAAAGATACAAATTCAAGTAAAAATATTTTGACAAAGTAACAGAATAAGATACAAAAAGGTAAATTACGATAGGGGTAAAATTATGTAAAAATAAGTAAAAAGCAAATTATATACAAATAAAATAGTTTTAATATAGTAAAAAAAAAAGGATACGAATATACTTAAAAAACAATTGCAAACTATGAGGTTAATAATATACCTGAGACGTAATAACACGCAAAAACAGATAAGGAGATCTGAAAAAAAAATTTAACACACTTAAAGACGAAAAATAGAGAAGTAAGTTGAGATTAAATAAAGGTCGAGAAAGGATTAATAAAAATAAAATTAATAATAATAATAGAGTAAAGAAGAAATCAGGACCATACACCTGTTCAAGTTGATAGCTTTAATGACTTCCGAAAATCGGAAGCGTACAGCAGTGGAGGGGAGGTGACCGTTAACAGTTATAATTATATTTCAAAAACGTTTAGCATACAGGAAAGAGATTTGAAAATATAATGATTCGAATGGAATTATGTAAAATTTGGCTTTACCTAGTAGTATGTGTAAATAAATCTGTAAACAGATTTGTATGTCAAGATGTTTGAAAACGCGGTAAAAAGTTTACCTGCTTCGTTCCAGGTATTGTTATGGTTAACCTGTATGACAGTTACTGTTGTGAAAATATTTACTGCTGTGACAATCGAGTAGTAGACTATCAGCTCTTTTTTTTTAATTCCATGTCTCTTGTCATTTCTGACATACGGCCTATTTGCAGGGTACCACCCTATTCTAACGATGCTGAGTATCATGTTCTTATTTCGTGAGACCGCCATAGAAATGAAATCGACCCTTGAGGCTAAAGTCGAACCGGCGCAATTCCTAAAGACAGTGATTTCCAAGGTCCTACTATTTAAACGTATTTTAATCAACAAGAAAGTTATACTGCAGGTACAACATTCTATGTATTGTACATAAATTGTTCTCAGGTTCTATGTAACAGTTATATGTATGTGGTACTGAAGATTATTGTAGAGATTTGTAATAATTTACCACCATTCAGTACAATGATTTCCAAGGAGTCATGGCTAATAGATTTGTTCAAGTTTAAACTTACTACAACACTTAACCAAACGACAAAGGATCCTTACACAGCAACTAAACTCCTCTGTTGATGAAAGTTAACTTTGTTGAGTAACTGTAACTAGTTTGTATTGCTATATCAACATCACCTCTTCCTAGTATGTTGTACTCCAACTACCGGCATCGCTAATCAACTGATTCAAAATTAATGTAAACAACAAAAGGACATTCATTTTTATACAAAATCTAATATTTATTTTTATTTAATCATTTATTTAATAACAGGTTGTCCTGGTGGGCCTTACATTATTGATATAACAATTACATTTTTCTTTCAAAATTGATTTTGGGGGGGTGTATAGTCTCGTACAAAAACACACTTAACTATATGCAACGTTATAAATTAAAAAATTTTAAATAAAATAAATAGATAGAAATATCAATTCTTAATAAGTGAGAAAAGTAAAATTAATAACAAAAATAAGGAGATTTGCCCTCTTATGTATGGAAAAAAAAACTAGTTTATTTAAAAAAAAGATTAAGAGAAGAGAGAGAGAGAAATACTTTATTTATCTATGCTGCTTAAATACATCAGGTTGCAATATCACACAGGATACTTATCAATCCGTAATCGGACATATATAAATTACACATACATGGTATAATCAGTCGGAATACTGGAAGATTATTGTGTGTATAGATGAATGGAATATGGTCCGGGTGCGGTCAAAAAAACTCAAATAGTAGAATTATACTATTTTATTGAGCCAACGTTTCGCTCCTTTGACCGCACCCGGACCATATTCCATTCTTCTAGTATAATCAGATATAAAGAGATATAATAAACAATTTTTTGTCCCCCTACAGTTTCCTTTTACAATCAATTCCGGTCTGTACAACTAATACAAATGTTTCAATTCATTCCTATTTTTCTTTCTCATTTCTGCTCCTCCAATTTCACC
>NW_027115357.1:274464-275213 GCF_000696795.3 Halyomorpha halys | reverse complement strand
TTAACAGAATATATAAAATAATGATAAAACATAATAGGAATCGTTATGATTCCAATATCCAAAACTAATTTGATAAAATTTTAATAGTGACGTTTAGAAAAGGAACCTAGGAAGTTAAGAAGTAGATTTGTTTTGGCGTGCTGTGGGTTCAGAGTGTGGGAGTCCTGAATAAGGAAAGAATGTGAAACAAACGGTGCCTAGTAGTGAATAGTTGTTCTACTTCTTACCACTCAGCCTTCCCTATAAATTATATAAGATGGATTACAAATTCACTAAATATACAAAAATAAAATTAAAAAAAGATAATATTTACTTTTATTTTTAAATATTAGTTTACTGAGAATGTTTCTAAATTTATCCTAAAATATTCTCATTGCAAAGTGCTGATATACATTTGTCAAACTATGGCGAATTCGTGCATTCCTGAGGTAATATACTTTTCCTCTCCTGGTTTTAATTAATTATTGAATTGCTCTAAACCCAATATTTGACTACAGTTTAAGATCTTAT
This sequence comes from Halyomorpha halys, assembly GCF_000696795.3. Lineage (NCBI taxonomy): Eukaryota > Metazoa > Arthropoda > Insecta > Hemiptera > Pentatomidae > Halyomorpha > Halyomorpha halys. The sequence goes on along the minus strand of NW_027115357.1, from coordinate 274,703 downwards.
ATTTTAAAATTCTATTTCTATGTTATATTAATTAGTAAATATTTTGTAAATGGTTGTAGTATTACATTTTATTTTTATTTGTATCATTTTGTTTAGAAGTTTATTTTTATTTTGAAAGAAACAAATGTATTAATTATGTCTTATTTATTTATTAGGTTAGAGTAACATGAATTTAAATTTTGTACATCCGATTTTTTTCTGAAAATTTAAATTCATGTTACTCTAACCTAATAGATAAG
>NW_027115357.1:262118-273848 GCF_000696795.3 Halyomorpha halys | reverse complement strand
ATAAATAAGTAAAAATTATTATAATTTTATTTTTTTCATTGTTTGCCAACGTTTCGATTAGCTGTGTTTTTAACACTAATATGGCGTTACTACGTTTAAAATTTTGTCAATTACTGTTTGAGGTATATTTAAAAGAGCACAAATAAACATTTATAATCTCATTATATATTTATATTTTTTTGTTTATTATGTGTACATAATCTTGTGCAACATTTTTTAAATCAGATTTCAAATTTACTGCGGTTTTCTATATTATTTTGTATGTAAATGGGCACGTATAATTGTTTCATTTTTATAAGTATTCTATTCATTTATATTTATATATATTTTTTAGCTTATTGCGTTGTATTTTTTATATGAATTTTTACACTCTTTCTATTTATACTCTAATTGTTTTATAGTATCGGTGGCTTACTTCGCAGTTTGTGTTTTGTCCTCATTTAACCTCATGTAAAGTGGGACGAAACGTTTTTTACCAATAAATAGTTAATCTTTACTATTTTGTTCCTCTATTGACTACCACTCTGACTACTCTTTTATCCAGTAAATTTTTTTAATTCATGAAATTTAATTTGTGATTATTTTATAATGCTATGATTTGACAAAGCTGTATGTTTTTTTACAAGACTGAAAAGACAGGAAACTACTCGTCTATTCCGACTATTGCAGCACTTACTATACAAACGGTCTAAACTTCCAATCCATTTCAAATGACTGATCTAGTTGACTGTAATAAGGCCAATCTGGATATACGGAGTTGAGCTTAGGGGTTTCACTAAACCTTCGAATTCCTCTCATATCCAATTCTTACAGTCCAAAATCCTTCATAAAATCCTTAATGCTCCCTTGTCACGAATCAAGTCGTCCATCAGGACCTCAATGTTCCATATGCTGCCGATTTGGCATGGACCAGATACCAATCCTTCCATGTTAAACTTCCCAACAACTTGAACCCACTTGTTTCTAACCTGGCTTCTACTCCAATACCTGATAAATCCATCAAGGCGTCTGAAAAGAAGATAGCCCCCAGATCTTCATCTCTATTAACGTATTTGTAGTTCTATCAATAGGTTGATTATCCACATGTTATTTTATATCTAATAGCAAATTTACTAGTTGTATATAATTGTATACAGTTGTAAATAAATTATTTAATTTTTTTTTTGTATGTGTTGTGTTGTTTCATTGATTTTATTTTTATTTTTAGATGCTTCACCTATATAAATTTTTGTACTAAGTAAAATTATTTCTCAATTTAATAAATAATTGAAGAAGTAAAAACGGGTTTAACGCGCCCTTGCAAGAGTATAATTGATTTTTATTTATTTATTAATTAAATCTCATAAATAATTAAATTAAATAAACAAAGAAAGGGAAAAAAAGACTAATAGAAATGGTCTAACTTGTGCGGAATAGTCGTGCGTTATGTCCTTTAAGACTTTCCATTGACCCCGATTGCTATGTTCGCAACTCCGGCACCAGATGGTTACCTCATAGTTCTAAGGACGGGTAGCCATTGACTAAAAAAGTAAACAAATAAACTAAACGTGAAGTTATTAAAATAAAAATAAACTAATTAATAAATTATAGACTCCTCGCAGATGCTAACTAGGAGGAGTTAATGGCCGGCAGAGGTTGCATTGATGAATCACGATCTGTGATTCATGACTGCTCGGGCCCAGACTGGTCTATAATAATTCTCTAGGGCTTAACATCGCATCGCTCAATGCAAATTATTTTAATTTTTTTTTACTATTTATTTATTGATATTTAATAATAATAATCTTTATTTATTTTGGGATTGATCCCTTTAGAATAATTTACAGGCGTCAAAATTAGGATTTAATTACAAAATTAGAGTTAATTACAAAATAGAGATGAAATTACAAGATGTCATAATATAAAATAATACAATAAATTTAAAAAGATACATGTAAACAACAATAGTTAACAGAATATATAAAATAATGATAAAACATAATAAAATAAAACCATTTGTCATATCATAAAACATAAGTTGACTTCGGATAGTAAATAAAAATAAAAAATGATAAAAAATCAAATACAATTAAACTAAAAAATAATAAATGAAAAGAGATAATTTCTGCTAGTGTACATATTTACAATTGTAAACGAAAATCTAAGACATAAAATACAGAAAATATATAAAACTTTTTTGAAACTTTCAATTGTTATTCTTTCGGAATTGGGTGGACAGAAGGTAATCGAAGATACGGGATTTGAAGACTGGAAGGGTATTAGAACTACGAATAAAGGAGGGAATAGAATTCCATAGGGAAGAGGAACGGTTGGTAATTCGGAAGGAGATTTAGATAGTTAACTGTAGATTAATAATTGGAGAAGATGGTCAAGGATCAGTAAAAAAGAACATAAATAAATAAAATTGAAAAGATATAACTGATTAACAAACATAAACATAAAATTGATTAATAAAAAATAGTTGATTGATAACAAAGGAATTAGACAGTATCAGATTGATAACAGTGAAAGATGATGCATAATATTATATAAGTAAGAAGATATGTTTAAGATAAGATATGTAAGTAGTGTCTAAAAAACAGAAAAACAATTTGAATCAACGTATAGAACAATATGAAAGAAAAATGAAATATATGAAACAATGAGTAAGTGACTTATATATTGATGCAAGAAAGTTATATTGATGTGTACAATTAAAAAACTCTTTATTTATATAGATGTGTACAAAAAAAAGTAGTTAAAGTAAGATCAGAGCGTATGTAAAAACAATATTTTAAAAAAAGAACAAGGGAGAAGGAGAAATATGCTAGTACTATCTACTTCTATTTATTCTATGTATAATTAGAATTGAAATAGCAAATGTATTGTGCTTTCCTGAATTTACTTTCCCTTATTTTTTCTACTTTAGCTACATATTCAATCGTTTTAGGAAAATTGTGTCATCATTTTTTAAATTTTTTATCTCAACATGGGTGCCGTGAAACGTTTTACAGCCCAAAATAGTATCCAAGACCCCAAAAGGAGAAAAAAGGCAGTTATTTCTCCCCAATTTTTTGATTACTTAATTGAAAACTATGTATAATTACTAGTCAAAATTGATGTCTGCCAAGTATCGGTAGGGGGAATAAAAAATAATGTTAGTAATAAACATTATTAACTATTCTATAGTAAATTTGACTAGCTTTAATTTGAGTACTTGCAGACATCGTTTCTGAAATAAAGTTTTTCATAAATCAAATTTATTGTCCAAACAAACTTGAAAACTACTATTCCTACGAAGGTAAAGGTCATAAACTGCTTTATACTACATTAAACTAGCTTTGATTTGAGTGCTAATAGACATCTGTACGTCTTATAGTTCCTGAGATATAGAGTTCTCAAAATAAATTAACTAACTACTGATATTTCAGTACATTTTTATGTAATGTTGTTTTTAAAAGGTCATATACAGCACTAGGGTCATATACATTGAATTTACCCATTGACAAAGTTAGTAAAATTACAATCTTATGCATCCACTTATGCACATTGGAATTTCATTTAGATTATATATAGTCATAAATATTAATAATTTAAAAAAAATATATTAAGAAGTTTTGGTGTGTTGGGATCTTCTTTCAACATCTCAGATAAATCTGTGTCTAATCGGTGTGACTCCTGAGCAAAGCATTCGATGAGAATGTCCCTAACGGTGAGATCGTTTCCGCTATAGCAACACAAATAAATAATAATAAATAAATATTATATTATATTACACAATTGATAGTTTCATAAAATGATTGTTGTTATAAATATAAATAAATTATACATAAATAATATTTAACCTTTTTCGGTTCATTCTATTCAATAACTTTTATATTATTTTTCTTTTTTTTAAATTATTTCTGAACGTGAATAAAAAAACGGAAATTGACAGCTGTCCATCTAAATCTTTTTTCAGTATTTTCCTTTTACTGTCAACTTAAAGCGAATTAAATGCAAATGAAGAATAAAAAAAAAGTAACTTTAATTCAATGTCTCTCTGATATATATTTATTTTTTAATTGAAATAGTTAGTGAATGAATGGGTTATGCTAAAAATAGTAAATTTTAAGAAAACGAAGTCCAATTTTTTTTTTTTTTTTTGTGGGGGACTTGTTATGTTTTTAAGTGTACATAGCCCCTTCTACATCTAGGTATATCAGTTATTGATTGGATGTTGAGGTTAGAGTACCTCACACTGGCTAGATAGGCATCTATCCCCTGCATCCACACTAAAGATTAAAAAAATATTACACTGCCCCTTCATCCACTTACTAATTCAATTATAATATTATTTCGCTGCTTTAGTATTCTTATCACTTACGTAATATGAATCAATCCGTGACTGTGACGTATCTTTCCTTAAAGTAATAATCTTTTATCAGCGTTGTAACAAAAATTTAATTCAGTAAGATCATCCGCTTGTCTTAAATGGTCTTTACTGCTCCTGTAGTAAGTATCCATTATAATAATTTTTTTAATGATTTAAGATTCAGAATGAGGCTGCGAAAATGTTGGTTTATTTGTGTTCTTTTCTTTCACCTGTTGATTCATAAATTATTGGTCTGGTTAATTAGCTCACTATTTCTTGATAATTTTTATATAGTTCAATATTATGTTAGGGAGTATAAATTACTTTAATTTCATATTCATTATTAATTTATACTTGATTATTTCATAAACCGTAGGATTTAAAACTCGCCATTTTATGATATTATTTATTTTAATATCTTTATTGAAATTAACAACTACATATTATATAATACATTCATTCAATTTGATCTCAGTTAAAGTGGAGTGTTCCAGGCGTGTAGAGAAACTACCCATAGGTAGCACCCTAATAACATTTGACATTAGCAGGTATCGTGGTCATCTTCTTTTCAGGCGCCTCGGAAAATTGTCAGGAATGGAAGAGGTTGTCAGGTTAGAATCTACGGGGTTTGAGTGGTTAGGGAGTTTATAATGGAAGAAGTGATGTCTGGTTCGGGCTAGATCGGTTACATAAGGAACATTAAGGTCTTTATGTATTATTTGTGACAAAGTAAGGAGCATTGAGGATTTTACGAAGGATTGGATATGCGAGGAATTCGAAGGTTTAGTGAAGCCCCAAAACTCAACTCCATATGTCCAGATTACAGCTCCTTATTACAGTCTTTTGTAATGTGTTTATTCCGTTTGTCTAGTAAGTTCTGTAATAGTCGAAATCGACGTCCTGTCTTTTCAGTCTTGTGTGAGGATTCCAGGTTAATCGTTTGTCCATATGTAGTCCAAGCTAGCGGATCTGTTCGACAGGGGTAAGAGCAACATTATTAAATGAAACTGTAGGGCAATGGGTACACCATTCTTCGAGGGCTGTGATGTGGTATTGGAGAGTTTAGGATACAATTAATGGGTTGTTATTAAACGCGAGCACACATGTGTCATCGGCACGTGGTGAGGATAGTGTTAGGATTGGTTGGGATGACAGCTGTATAGCGGATGAGGCCGAGGATTTTATAATGATTTTGATGAGGATTTTATAATTTTTTTCCTTGAGGAACACCAGCGGACTGAGTATAGAGGGATGAATAGGATTTTATGATATATATTTCTATTTCTGTTATCAACAACTTTATTTTTCTTTTTTTTTTCTTTTGGGTTTCATTTTTAATGAATAAATATAAATCAAAATGAATAAATATCAAAACTATTATAAAAGAAATGACACGACAGTAAATGCTGTATTATTCATTATGGCGATGACTGCAATGCCTGTAATCTGCCGCCGTTGTTTAAGCACTGAGCGTCTAGACGCTATCTTGCCACCATATGTTATAGATAATTGAAATATATAATGATAGATAATACATAATAATATATAATAGATAATACATTAAATTGAAGATTACTATACCACGTGTATATATTGAGGATATTTATGACATGAAATTCTAAGCACCCAGAATATGAAAACTTGATCCTGATGTGTCAAAAAATAAAATAAAAATATTTAGAAAAACAACAGCATACCGATAGGACTGTTTTTTTTTTTTACTTTCACTATATATATGGAATATATAGTAAGGGAAAGTAGTCCCTTGAGTCCGTAAAACCTTGTCCCGCAAAATAAACTGTGAACAGCCTAACTAAAAATCGAAAAGTCGTACGAAACTGGAATTACATATTTGACGTTTATTTGACTGTAAATTTTCCGATAAAATCGACTTTTCATAAGTTCCACTTTATAGAATCGATTTTTCACATTTTTTAGATTTTCTACAAAACAGATCTAACGATTTTGATTAAAGCCGGTGAGTCAATGAAAAATTAAGTGGTATTTAATATCAGACAGGTTTTATCCTCTTTGGATCAAACTGGCAGAGCTTAAAACTAGGATTTTTCAAAAAATCTTCCTCTAAAATATCTTTAATTTTGTTTATTTGAAAAAATCAATAATTTTCATAGTCGGCAATAATAAAAAATGTATTAATAAAAAATATGAAAGAATTTCATGAAAAATCAATACAGTAAAAAAGTAAAAATAGAAAAATACGATTCGAACGGGAAATACCAAAATCGCATTTTTGGCTGGAACAAAACTTATATTTGTTATTTCCAGCTCGAGAAACCCTCAAATACTTACTTCCTTAGCAACAGAAAAATACAATTTTCTTTGTTTATTATTATTGTCTTTAGATTTTTTGCTCTGTCTTGAGATTTTTGTTTTTGTTTTTTTCGAAAACTAGCAATAACTTCAACACTCGTGGACGTAGGTAGGATAGTAAATGAAATTTGTGTAATGCACGCTCTGCAAACAATATTTTGTAATCCTTTGTGTTGTTCCTTTGTTTTTAAACAATTCCTCTAAAAAATAAATAAATAAATTATTTATAAGCTATGAATTTATTCAAGACTAGTTAAGTCTTGTAACTTATTTAAATTTTTATCTTGATGCAGCGAGAGTGGATTAGGTCAGTGGGAGGTCAAGGTTATAGGCGAGGTTACGCTGCAACTTAAAAGCAGCGTACTCCCATCCTATCCTTATTTAATGTAATAATGTATTTGTACATTACCAATATACATATTTTGCAGGAAATTTAGTCACTATTCAAATAACATTGTACAAGAACGAAATAAATATAAATAAGTCGTCCAAATGAATTAAACCCGGAATATTTATAATTTTTAATCAGACCAATTTGGATATATGGAATTGAGCTTTGAGACTCTACCAAACCGTCAACTTCCTCCCGTATCCACTCCTTACAATCCAAAATCCTTGATGCTCCTTATTAAATTACAAATAAACTCATTCACAAAGACCTTAACATCCCATTCGTTGCAGATTTGTCCCAAAACAGATATGCCTCTTTTCATTCCAAACTCCTTAACCATCCTGACCCATTAATTAGTTCCTAATCTCTCTTCCTTAACAATCCCTGATAATCCTCCGAGGCGTCTGAAACGAAGATGGCCACGGGACCTTCTAATTTAAATTAATGCTTGAAGTTCCACCAACGGATGGTTCCTTCCCAAGATTTTCAAGTGTAAATGCAACATTCCACAGATTTACTTATTGTTTTGATTATTTATACAGTTGTAAATTGCATTAAATAAATAAAAATTTAAAAAATCTTTTTTTTTTTTTAAAAATGGTGGGTTTCAGACGACGCTCTAAACGAATATGATTTGCTTTTTCAAAGAAAAAAAATTTTTTAACTTGTTTCACTAAAAGCCTTATTAGGATTTTATAATTTTTTGTGATGTTAAGATTATTTATATCTTTTTACAATTCTCGATAAAGAGAAAAACAAAATATATATATTTACCGTGTAAAATACGTATTCATTGTGAGCTACGCATCACAAAAGTTTAATTTTGCTCATAACCTTTATTTACTTGAGAAATCTTCCAATTTCAGTTTAAACCTTCCAATGGCGATACGGAACGTTCTGGACAAAAAAAAAACGTGTTAATCGGTCCAGTGATTCAGAAGTTTTTTTGTGGGCAAAGATAACCATTCCCTTTTACAAATATATAGATATAAAAAAAGTATAACGTAAAATAAGTCGTTGAATCATATTTTTTTTTTTTTTTTAAATGACCTTCAAGTTATATTTTAAAAGGTTTATCTAAATATTTAGTTATATTTTTGTTGTCAAAAATATATAATATAATTAATCATTTCATAAAAAAAATTAAATTACGACACTATTCAAAAAATATTTTCTTTAAAAACTACATCTCAAACACAAAAAACACATATGGGAAACGGGATATTTTTTTCCCCCTTTCTAAAATGACTAACAACGGTTTCTGATTGGTGTTTTAATGAGGGACAGCATGTTAGAGCGAAATTTCGGGAAAATTGAGCTAAACGGTTCAAAATCGCTGTTGGAGGGTATGCGTAATGGGGAAAATCGAGTTAACTGGAGTGGTGCTGGGGAAAAACGAGTTAACGTAGCCCCCCTATATTGGGTGTCTGCAAACTTTTTGTTTCTCTTTCAGCATGTATAGGTTATCTGTCAGGTGCGGGGGGTACAACCAATGTAATTTTGTTTTTGATTGAAATAAGGTTACTCAATTACTAAAAAAAAAGGACTTTTTTTTGACAAGGTTTTGATGCAGTATATAAATATTAGTACAGTACGAGGTTTAGGGTGCTGTATTCAATAGAATGCATTTTTTTTTAATATTGATGTTTTCAGTTTTAAAAATATAAATCATAATTTTCCACTATTAAAATAATTTTTTCCTATGAATAAAATTTTATTCTAATTCATAGTAGTTAATTTGATTATTGTTCTCACTTCATTGTGGTTACACCATCTAACAAAGCCCCTGACTTCATACTTCAATGAAACATACACAAAAATTGCTCCAATATGTACACTCTAGGGGTATTCATGATGTTAAATGTAAATTGTTTTACCATGTTAAATGTTATAAGTATAGGATTGTGAGCAGGCCTATTTAAAGTCATGTTAAATGCATAAGAGCTCCTGGCGGATTTTTTGTGCAACTTGTTTTATAACCTTTCTTTCTAAAACTTCATGTCATTGTTTACTTCTAAATTTTGATTAAAGTAATTGATTACAACATGCCTAAATTGAGTGAAGTGGAAGTTGTGTGAAAGTCTTGTTGTCCTTCTAACTTGTGAAGAATAGAATCTTGATGAACTAATTGACAACTGTCATTACATTGTTATTATTGTCATCGATTGCTTTATTAGTTATAAAAAAATCGTAAACAATACTAATACAATCAAAACAAAAACTGCGAGCAAGTAACCTAACACGACAACGACAAAACGGTAAGAGAAGGAAATATTTCTCCACTTAACATAAGTTTTTCAATTTAGCACCCTTTAACATGTTAAACTAGAGATCATGAATACCCATTTTATGGGGAAATAGTCTCATTACAAAGGTCAATAAAGCTCATTTGTTCTAGTTTATCAAAAATGTGCGAAAACGAGTTTTTCCATTATTAAATTGGAAGTGGTTTTAGAAATTTAGAATTTTTTTTTTTAAAAACAAACCTACTTTTGAATAAGTACAATTTGATACTAACTTTCCTCGGTATTGACTTGGCTAAAATATTTTTTGTCGGATAGTTAAAAAAAAAATAACAAAAAATAAAAATAATTTTTCCCAATGCCTAAATAATGCCTCTAAGATTAGGTCTATGACTAACAAATATTGTTTGGTGACAGAACCAATTACAGTGAATTCGTTTATTGAGTGTAAGAAACCACACTTATCAACTTTCTGCCACCGTGTCCAAACTTAAAATCATAAAAAAAAAAATTACTGGATAATCGCGGGTTTCTATGGTCATATTTAATAGCATACTAAACCAAAATGCAATAAATTGGAATAATAATATATATAGATAAAAAAATGGAGGATTATAAACGACTCATTGTTATGTGTAAGTATAAAACTAGTTAACAAAATCATATTTTAAATTTCTGAAATAATAAAAACGAACATTTCGTTTGAAATGACCCAATAAGACTAAAACGAAAAAAATTATATATAACATTTTTAAGAAATAGTTCTCGCTAGACACAATGTAATAATATATCACATTAATTGGGGACTAATTATTAGGGAAGATATAAAAGGAGGTAAAACGTTTTAAAGACACATAATTAAAGAGAAATATGCCATAAGAATTCATAAATAACCTATATGAATAAATAATAAGTGAATAAGAATATAAAAAGAAACATAATATGCTTATAGACTGTATTTATTAAGGTGTCTAAATAATAAATTGCAATGCCTTATGAATTATGAACAAACTGTAAATATGTAATAACTGTTGAAAATGTACAATGTTGCAAGAAAATTATAAATACGAGAGTTTAGACAAGATATCATTAAGTTGCTATGGCTCATAAATAATGCACTAGCTATAAATACTTATTTCACTTACTTAACTGTGCCCTCTCTCCCTCAGCCAAGGACTATCTCCCTTCCAAATTTATCCCTACTGCTATTAAATCCTTGCTCACACAAGCTAACTCCCTCTGATAGTTTATTAACAATACAATCGAAATTAACTATATATAAATTAAAACTTTTTTTCTGACCACAATTTTATTTTATTTTATTTTTCAAATGTGCATTCCTTATAAAACACACTTGACGATATTCGTTTACTAAATTGATACATAAGCAAACTCATTGAAACAATTAAAACATAAATAAGTGGATATCTCTAAAACGTGTTTTTGGCGTTTTTTTCTCGAAAAAGTTCTGTTGATGGTTGTTCGTGCAACAGGTCTTTGTTTGTAATGGCCGTGAGTTTTTTGTTGTTTTCCCAAAGCGCTGTAATGTGTTGTAAATTCGTATGAAAATATTTTTTTCTAACTTCTTCTTTTTTTTTTTTTAGTTTAAATATAATATAGATCTAACCGTGTAATGCTTACATTTTATAAAATACTAGCAGACCCGGCAATGCTTAGCTATTATGATATATATACATTAATTAAACACTATTGAAACTTTGATATTAATTATATAATAATATAATATATAAATGAAGAGATAAGATGGTAACTATGGTAACATGGATGGTGACAGCTAACCTTGCTAATTGTTAATATTGGACCGATTTACTTTTTCTTTTAGACATTTTGATTATCTATGATATTATAATATATATAGTACATAAAATATGGATAGATTTTATATAATAACGCTCATTGTGCTTTAATATTAGTACTCTATTGAAACAATTCAGAATGACTGATGTATCAAAGTGTGGTAAAAGATTTTTCAGTAGTGAAACAAAGTTGATATTTGTTTTTTGGACATTGAGAAACCCTTAAGTACCCTTGAAAAATCAGTAAAAAAGTATTTTTTAGTCTAAGAACTTCCCCTTACATATTGGCCTTTGAATTATGTTGAAATATAAAAAAATAATTTCAACACGACATAACCAATCTAAATTTTGTTAATGCGAGTTGAAAGACATTTAGTTTACCAACCGGTGTGATGGTACAACGCAGGAATAGGATAAAATGCAGAGGAATTATGAACGATTATTTGAACCGTTACTGGAATAAAAAAAATCCTGTGAGTAAATCAAGATGAAAAATTTCTGATTTTTAATTTCTTTGAAAAATGGTATTTCGGAGTTCCAGAGGGTGCTAAAAATGAATAAGATTTGCATTTTCATAAAAAATAATTTTGTTTACCTACAATACTGAAATCCTCA
>NW_027115357.1:257761-261568 GCF_000696795.3 Halyomorpha halys | reverse complement strand
TTAAAAGTATAGGATTGTGAGCAGCCTTATTTAAAGTCATGTTAAATGTTAAATGTATAACATCTCCTAGCGGATTTTCTGAGTAACTTGTTTTATAACCTTCCCTTCCAAATTTTCATATTATTGTTTATTTCTATATTTTAATTGAAGTAATTTATTACAACATGACTAAATTGAATGAAAAGGGAATATTTGGCTACTGAGTTTCTTCTTCATACTTGTGAGGAAGAAAATCAAAATGAGCTAATTGATAAATGTCATTTCTTTATTATTATTATTATTATTGTCACCCATTGCTGTATTAGTTATAAAATGATCCAAAATAACACAACCAAAACACAAACTACGAGCAAGTAACCTAACACAACAAACCAAATGGTGACGAGCTCAGCTGGTCTGTTGCGTGACGTCATTCTCCATTTAAGAGACCTAGTAACAGACTCTCAACCATGTTACATCGTTTTAACATAGCAAAATAAGGAAATATTTCTCCATTTAACATGAGTTTTTCTATTTAACAGGCTTTAACATATTAAACTAAAGATTATGAATACTCCTAAGGCAACCCAATGAAGTCGGGCAGCATATTTTTAAACTGTTTTTCTTTCTCTCTAGTGAATAAAAAATCATTTAATACAGTCATTTATATTTTTTCTTATTCTTCAGGAAGAGACAAATCGATTGGCATATAACTATGAAAAAAAATGTATATTTTCTGAGCTACGCGCATAAAATGATTAATGTTCTTGATAAAAAAAACTTTTTTTTTTTTACCGAAAAAATCGGACCAGCCTATAATCTTCTCGGGAAAATCCTGAACATTTAGCAAAAAGCTCCATTATAATCGGATGAACGGTGGCAGTGCATCAAGTACCAACAAATATTGATTTTTGTATTTAAGAATCGATTTTAGTAATAATTTTAATATATATATTTCGGTTATATGTATATGTACAGGTAGCTACACGGAATAAACGTCCAGTTGGGAAGACAGGAGTAGTCTTGACGAGTAGAAAGGCGCATAAGATAGCGCATTCCTCGGCGGGGCAACGTCCTCCATTGCGGTTGTGCTAAATAAAAGCAAATGTGTGTCGATACAGCTGTACTTTTCCTAGCTCGTACTTTTCTTATATTTGAAAACGTTTAAGTATCATTTTCCGATAGGAAAAATTAAATGTTATTGTAGAATAATACAATTCTAACTAGAAATTTGTAAAATTAAATCCTTCAATGTCTAAGGACTACATATAGATATATATAGTATATATATAATATATATCGGTGTATATAAAAAAAAAAGAAGACCAATACATTTTTTGAGGTTAAAAACTTCCAATTTTGAATATATTTTATTCTGAATCACCATGATGTTTCGGGACTATTGTCCCATATTCATGTACTTCAATAAACCTAGAAACAACAATAATTCACTATAACAGCAATTCTAATCCATGTGTATTTATAATTCATTTCATTATACCTCATAATTAGTTTAACTTTTAATTTCACAAGGAAAATTATGTCATTATCCACATGGCTGAAAATAAAAATAAATTCCAGAAAAAGAAGACCATTTTTCAACCAAATATTTGTATTATTATTTATTTGATATAAAATACTATTAATACTTAAAGTATAGTCCATTGTTATCTACCGTCATTAGCTATCTAGTCTGGCTGTACTACTGTTCCATTCTTTGGGATGTCTGTCAATGAACTCTTGAACCACAATTTCAACACTTAATTTTCCGCAAAATTATCAATTTTTTTCCCTTGAAGGAAATGGGCCATGGATCGAAACAGGATGGATCGGAAAGTTCTTCAATAAATTTTTACTAACTAAACTCTAAGCTGATTGCTGAGGAGTAAGTTCGTGAGGGACCAGTCTACAGCTCTTTTTCACCTTTCCTAAGGCGACTAACAGTATCTGTGGACACACCACACTCCCTGGCAAGTTCACGAGTACTTGTGAACGGATTTGACTCAACAGCTTCTCGCAGAACCTCATCAATATCCATAAATGGTCGCCCTCCAACGTCGTATCTCCACAGCTAAATTTTTGAAACCAACATTGCGCAGTGCGCTGGTCAAGGACACCGTCCCCTTCATATTTAATAATTTCACGAGTTGCTTCAGTGGTTGTGAAATTTTTTTTCATGTAATGCCTTAAAATTAGGAGAATTTCATATTTTACTGTCATGCTTCATCTTCAAAAGAAATAACTGAACTGAGGTTTATTTAAAACTAAATTTGATCCTTTTTTCTCAACTTTATTCTTTTCAAAACCTTCCAACGTTTCGACCACTTAGGTAATTTTCAAGGATACCTTTACTTTGTTGTCATTTTCTCTTTTAAAATTCTTAAAAATGCCGGCTGATTGCCTTTGTCCCATCCATAACTTCTTCTATATAATTCTTTCTTAAATTTAAAACTTGTACTAACCACTTCTCTTCTTTCTTTCATTTCCTTTTGCAAACCTTAAAGTGTTAACCTGTTTTAAGGTGAAAGAAATAATTATATAGAAGAAGTTATAGATGGGACAAAGACAATTAGCCGCCATTTTTAAGAATTTTAAAAGAGAAAATGACAACAAAATAAAGGTATCCTTGAAAATGACCTGAGGGTCGAAACGTTGGAAGGTTTTGAAAAGAATAAAGTTGAGAAAAAAGGATCAAATTTTATTTTTAAATAAACTAAACCACTCTCAAATAAGAATATATTAATAAAAATTAATCTAAACTGAGGTTTTTTTTAAAAAGTCGAATTTGATTAAACAAGCTTATAGAATTATTAAGCTCTTAAGGGATTTTTAAGTATTGGTATGTATTGAATAGGATTCAAATATTTACAGTCCTTTGAAATTTCGAATTTGGTAAAACTTTTTTTTTTTTTTTTTTATACACCCCATTAATTTATAAATGGTATAACACAACTACTTTTTATTTTTCAATCAAATTCATAATTAAGAATTAAAATTAGACAAACTGATTAAATACGTGAAATATATAACTCAGTAAGTTGTTACTATGTTTTTTTGTAAGTGGTCAATAAATCTAACTTGTTTTGGTGACCCAGATGTGTCTCCTCTTGGCCGGAGGTGTCTAAGGTCGAACAAGTTTCGTACTTGCAAACTACTGCGTAGGTGTCTGCACACCTGGTTTGTTTAACTGAGAATCTAATTAAATTATTGGCAGATGTGGGCAAAAATTAGCTGTTCTTGTAACTATTAGCTAAAATTGCCATGGATACGTCTCTTATTCATGAATGAACCATTGATAAATAGATATCATGTCCATGGCAATTTTAACTATTAGTTTCAACTATAGCTAAATTTTACCCAAATCTAATTATAGCAAATAAACATTTGTTCTGTTTCAGCCATCTCACATAAGTTTTATGTATAATTATTTACTTGTTTTTTGGTTCCATGGTACTGTCGTGACACATCGTAGACGCCTTGACAGTGAATTATCGTACTTCATTCCATAATGTATAATTATTTACTTGTTTTTTGGTTCCATGGTACTGTCGTGAAACATCGTAGACGCCTTGACAGTGAATTATCGTACTTCATTACGTAATGAAACCTAACTTTTACATATAAAATTTTAATACAAGAACCCAAGAAGTGAAAAAGTTATTTCGCCTTAATGTTTTATTATTATGTATAATCACTAGTCAAAATTGAATAATCTGCCAAGTATAGTTAAGGTGAATAAAAAATTGCTGTTCAAAACGTTGAATATTTTGTTGTTTTTTTTTCATTTGGAACTCCTTGTCGTTAAAACAGCCAGCAACACTAGAAAAC
>NW_027115357.1:255031-256846 GCF_000696795.3 Halyomorpha halys | reverse complement strand
TGTGAGGAAACAATAAATAAAGGAAGGCATATTTCATATTTAATTATAAGAAGTTATACAAATGCGTGTGTCCTGTCTTATAGCCCAGCTCCTGATACACTGATATAGCAGACAAGCTCAGCGTGGGGCCGGCAGATCCTTTCCTGCTGGAGAAAAATGCAAATTAGAAATAAATGTTAATAACTGGACATGTGAGTAGGCCGTTCAACTCCCCCTGCCTCATCCGACTCACAAAAAACAAGTCCTGTTAGCTTTTATTCCTCCGCAGGATACTCTCTCATGTTCCACTCTGATTGTTCCAGAGATGGGTGAATTCTTGGAGAATATCTTGGAATTTCGACTGGTAAATAATATTTGACGAACTCGATGCTCAGACGATAATGAAACAACTATATATTGCCGAGATTTTATTATTCTCAAGAGAAAAAAAAATCTAGAACTGCCACAACTAAAATCGCAAGAAACCAAATGTAAAAAATAATACATAATATAATCTATAATATCAACACTTAAAAAACAAAAAAATTAAAAAATCGCAAACAATACTTTTACTTATATTTTTATTTTGTTTAAACTTCAGTTTTAGCTAGAATCCCCTGCTAACCGCCCTGATGAAGACCTGAAACTCAGGTCGAAACGTCGGCATGTATAAATATTTTTTTGTTTATTTATGTTCTTTTTGCTGACCGCACCCCCGACCATCTTCTCCAATTAATAATTTAAAAAAGCAATTAATACTAAAATCACTCTATCCCTGTGTAATGTTTAGAAGAGCCTCGTAGCTTTGGTGGAATGTAGTAGGGCACTTGACTACTACACTTATGTTTCAATATTCATAGATGCTAACTTCACTAACAACCCAGCAATTTGTATAATTTGTAGGCATCCTAGCATATTCCGTCCGTGAGGATATCAAATAATATTATTTCTCTTGTTTTTTTTTTGTTACTTTAACTTAATATCAATAAGGGAAAAAATTGCGATGGTGCAAAATTTCGAATTAGGATTTTCTGTGGAAATAAAGGTTTTTTGTCCCATTAGTCCAAATAACGAAATCTCGCAGAATGGTCTCTGTGTAAATGTCTGTAAACAGCGTAACCCTTTTATGTCACTTTTCCATTAAATTTTAAAACTTTTAACTAGACATTAACCTAAAATATTATTAAATAAATCAAAAATTAGTATCCAATTCTGTCTCAACACATTATTTCTCACTAGTCCAACGTTTCGGCCATTCTAGCCATCTTCAAGGACATCTAAATATTCAACAGCTTATATTATATCTTCATTTTTAATTTTTGAGTTTTGTATTGAAGGTATATTATATTATATAGTGAATAATGATGTTGTTGTAAATGTTTAAAAATGAAGATATAATATAAGCTGTTGAATATTTAGATGTCCTTGAAGATGGCTAGAATGGCCGAAACGTTAGACTAGTGAGAAATAAAGTGTTGAGACAGAAATGGATACTAATTTTTGATTTATTTAATAAATAATTACCTTGTCTCAAAAAATTTTTAAATAATATAATTAAACTAAAATATTATGTGATAATAGTAGTTTAGTTGATCTAAAGTTAAAAGTTTTAAAATTTAATGAAAAAGTAAAAGATTAGGGCGATTTGACTGAAACTAATGCCTTAGGCAAAACGTTTTTAAAATATTGGATGTGAGGTGTAAATTTATATTTAAGTTTGTCCTTAAGGATGGCCAGATTGGCTGAAACGTTGGATATTTAAAAAATAGTAAATAGATGTTGTTACTTAACTTGGATACCTTTATTTTATTTAAACAATAAATAACCTTTGAAAGA
>NW_027115357.1:244113-254550 GCF_000696795.3 Halyomorpha halys | reverse complement strand
CGAAATTTGTAAAATTTAATCTTTTTTTTTCTTTTGTTAATCTACATTGGGAATATTTTAGGAGTTATTGTTTGTGAAAAAAAAATATATATAATCTTTTCGCTCGCGAGTAAAACCTGTTTTATAAGATCGGCGCGTATCATGAGTTTGCAGAATATAATTTAATTATTCTGCTAACTTATAAATTTGCTTATTCCCAAGAATATTATTTTTAAATTACAGTTTTTTTTTCTCATTTCGACGGGAAATTTTTTAATATATGGATGTACAAATAATTATTTTTTCAACTACTTTTCCCGTTATAGAATGAACATATAAGTGTGATGAATCTCCGGAGCTCAAAAATGTAAGGAAAGCCGTGGGTTGTCCAGGCCTGTATTAAACAATTCCAAGATCATCTTTGTAGGTACTAGTCCCACAAAAAACCCACTTCTCGCCTCTGACGTGACCTGCATTTGGCAAGGTCAACTCATCTCCAAATTTGCTTATTGCGTAACCAAATTACGATTACACATCCTCAATTGTGTTCATTGAAGTTAAAACATATTTTTTTTCTTGTGATAAACGTCAGTTATCTTGAAACCTGATTGAATGGTCTTTCATTTTAAAATTGTAATAAATACTGCTTGGTAATTTTGTATAAATTAATTATGAATATGTAATTCTGAAGAAAGTGGACAGTAACTGTTGTTTCCTTCTACCACCGGGTTGATCATTTTGATTAAATTAATAGCACTTTGGCCATTAGATGTTCGGATCCAGGCATATCGAGAAAAATGAACAACAAGTAAATGAATTTATTTCTTTGTAGAATTATTCTCAGTAAAACCACCGATTGTATCGATGGACATAATATGATAAGGATATTCTGCTGGGACCAACTTATACTGTAATCCTATCGCTCTTCCAGTTCTAGATTTATTTTTAACACATACTTTACAAGCTTACAAAATTGATTAATAAGTTTGTCCATGTTTTTAAAGTAGTAGAAGAGTCTTAATTTGTCAGCTATTTGGTTGGTACCAATATACCCGTAGAATTGGTAAATTTTTTTATATCAAGTTGAGTCCTAATCTCTCTGACACATATGAGGTATTAATGATCTTCAGTTAAACATGTTAAAGCGTGTTAAATAGAAAAAAGCACACATGTTAAATGGAGAATGATGTCACGCAACAGACCAGCTGAGCTCGTCACCATTTTGTTTGTTGTGTTAGGTTACTTGCTCGTATTTTGTGTTACTATTGTTTTACATGTTTTTAAAACTAATAAAGCAATGGATGACAATAATAATAATATAATGACAGTTTTCAATTAGCCCATCTTAATTCTCTTTCTCGCAAGTTAGAAGATCAACAAGACACTCAGTAGCCAAACTTTCACACTACTTCTACTTTTCACTTACTTTAGGCATGTTGTAATAAATTACTTTAATCAAAACTTAGAAATAAACAACAAGTTTTGGAAGGAAAGGTTATAAAAGAAGTTGCTCAGAAAATCCGCTAGAAGCTCTCATACAATTAACATGACTTTAAGTAGGGATGCTCACAATCCTATACTTATGACATTCAACATGGTAAAACATTTTACATTTAACGCAACATGATGAATACCCCTATACAATCCCTTTCTGTTGTTCAGCATCTTGAAATCTTTAAACACCTTGGAAGTTTCAATCTCAAATGTGATTGTTGCCTGATCATTTATTATGTGTTCTAGTTGAATTATATTAACCACAACTATTATATTAATCACAATCTTCATCTTCATCTTCAAAGCTTTATAGAACTGGGTTCCTGGATAGCGCATCAGCTTCTATGTTGTTCTTGCCTTCCTTGAAGTTGTACTGATATAGATACAACATGAAGTCACACAACGCTTCATATGTTCGTGATTCACATTTTAAATTGACAAGGGGTTTATGAGCCGATGTCACAGTAAACGCCTCACCTATAAGATAATGTTGCCAATGAACAATTGCTTCTTTTATTGATAGGCATTCTAAATACATTACCTCTTTCTTCATTTGACCAAGTGTCAATTTCTTAGTAAAATATCCAACAGGATGCAGGGGGGTACCATTATACCATCATACCAGGGATGAATGTGGTTGCTTCAGAACTGTACCTAGACCTGGACGGCTTGCATCAACTTCAATAACTATATCTTTATCATGGTTATAAATTGCTAAGGCTGGTGCTGTACAAAGATATCTTTTTATGCCTTGAAAACTCATCCGACAATATAAATTTTTCATTCTTTTTCAATAAATTCTGTAATGGAGCTAATCACTCAGTACAATGATCTATAAATTATCGGTAAAAGTTTAACTTACCCAAAAGTTGATGAACCATTTTTCGTGTCGTAGGACGGTGAAATTCTTTAATTGCAATTAAGTTATCTTTAATTGGACGAACCTTACCATATTCTAATGTGTGGCCTAAGTATTCCACTGACTGCAAAGCAAAACTACATTTCACAAGATGTAATTGGAGTTCTTCTTCCTTAACTGCTTTAAAGATTAAGCCCAAGTGTTCAATGGAACACAAGTCCCTTTCCATAGTGTTTTATGAATCTAATAGTGAACTGTTACAAGCAATTGAAAGAATATTGAAAAAGTTACTATTATTAACAAAGGCTAATCATTTGAAAACAAAAACAAAATATTTCTTATAACCTCCTTATGATAGTTCGTCTCGGGGCCGCTAGGGGTGCTGCTAGGAGTGCTGGATGTTTAAATTATATTAAAGCTTCTTAATTTATATATATTTAGCAGTAATATAAATTTATAAAAATAAATCTTGGGTAAATATTAAATTATATGTTTAATGTTGGACATGGCGGTGTCCTGACCAATTGTCTTACCACCCACTTCCCCAAATAATTTGAAAACTCCAAATATTTAGTTAAATCCCTCTCTTTTTTAATTTGAAACCTCCATGTTTTCTTGACAGTTATCTTTGGTTGTGAGGTTTTGAAGTAGAAATTAGTATACATATCCAATCTTAAATTATACGCTATGTGTATGTAACAATGTTTATTAAGGTATGTAGAGTTCTGCAACACTGTGCCGTGTAGATATTATGTTTGATAATACAGAGGACGCACTCTGGGAGCGATCAATAGAAAATGACCCCCGATAATAATGCCACCGTACCTATCTTCTCCCCGGTGACGCACATATCTCCCCGGTGACCTCACAATTGTCTACCTCGCTTATACTTGTCTCAAAGTAGATATATATTTATAATTACTCATATTTGTCTAATTATTTACTCTGTTACTGTAAGCGTGAGTCAACCCTATGGGTTCCGGAAGTCATCCAGCTTCATAAACTGGGTACCCTTAAATGAGAAAAAAAACAGGCGGATGAGTGTGATCATTAAAAAATAACCTCCTTTTACGATCGTTCAAGACAGTATTTTTTTTTTAGTTCCTTAGTTCATATTTTCTGTTCGGACTCTTAACCCTGAAACATCCTATTTAAACCTGATGATATGTTCGGTGGCTCGATCTATTGTTTAATATACATATTTTAATATTTATAAATACTATGGGGGCACTCACGAGTTTACAAATTATTTAACTGTTTATTTAATTTATACTACTCGTTGCTCAAATTGTACAACTGTAATTTACATGAATTATATAGTACAGGTTAAATTCAGTTTTAGAAAGAAAAAAAAATGTAAAGTCTTTTTCGCAACATTTTAATTTGTACTTCAATTTAGTGCCTCTTCTAAAACTATGTTCTTTATCATGTTTTCCTCTAAATTGCTCTGAATTCTCTTTGCTCCTGCATCTTGACTGAGCCACATACAATTGTCCATAAGTAAATATTGTTTTCTTCGATGTTACACATAAGTATATAAAAAAAAAATTATGTATATAAATAATTTACAGATTATTTCAAATTATGAAGAAGATGGTTAGGAGTGTGATTAAAAGAAACAAAAATAGTTCACTTTTTTTAAAAATTTATTTTCCGACGTTTGTAATAATTAATTAATTTATAGTAAATTCAATTTATAGAGCTTTATCAGGGTTAAATATTATTATTATTAGGTTATATATTAAAAACGACTAAAAATATTTTCACGTAGTATGATCATGAGATACAAAAAGGTAAATTAAGATAGGTATAAAATTATGTAAAAATATGTGAAAAGAAAATTATATACAAATGAAAGTAAAGAAGAAATAAAATAGCATTAATGTAAAATATACAATGATAAGTATATTTAAAAAACATTACGCAAACTGTTAGGTTGAAAATGAAAAGGAGAATTAATAACTCGTAAAAATAGAAAAGTAGAAATGAAAAAAAAAATTAAGATAATAAAAAACAGAAAATAAAGAAATTAAGATTTTATAAAAGTTGAGAAAGAATAAATACAATAAGAATAAATGAGTAAAGAACTAATCATATCAATTTTATTGATTATAACTCTACTGATTGTTAAATGTTGATTGGAAATATTTCTATTTGTAGAACTGGATAATGTTTGTTCAGGTGTAAAAAAGAAATAAAGAAGTGAAAAAAGGGTGAAAATTGATTTCCTGAAAATAAATTTAATAAAGTTTAACTCATAAACCTTTTGGAATTTATTTGCGACAGTACAAATAATTATTTTATATTGAAAGTTACTCATATTAATTTATACATAAATATAAATTTATTATATCTTATTTTTTTTTTTGTTACAGGTAAGCTTTTATGGAGTCTTCACAGAACATAATAAAAGTAGGTGTACATATTAGTATAGTATAAATAATCAAATTGAGGTGTAGATAGTTGACCGTAGATTAATGCTTGAAGAAGTTTGTCGGGGGTGCGGTCGTTGTTATCACGTCGTTGGCCCCGTGTTACTGGATTCATATTGAGGTGTAACTCAGGTCGAAACGTCGGCATAAAATAAATAAATATGGTTTTGTTTATTTATGTTGTTCTTTGCTGACCGCACCCCCCGACAAACTTCTTCAAGCATAAATAATCAATATTGAATATCATAGTATAGTTGTTAGCATACTTAGTAATTCATGATTGTAATTTCGCTGCTTAATTATTTTATAACATTTAGAACGAATTCAATTATATTTCATGCAAACGCATTAAAATTCATCTTTTTAATTAATAATAATTGTCTTCAATTATTATAATTGATACTAATGTTATTTAAATGACTATTGCCCGATCAATCAATTCTAAGCTTCACAGAAAAAGCGCTTATGAGTAATTTCTTTAAAAACTATTATTGCTGAAAGATGTTCGATTATATCAGAGTAAATTACGTTTCGTGCCAATTCCACTCCATTGTATCAGCTAATCTGGTTTACATTATCCTCATCACATTCTGACATAAAATAATTTTTGATCAACCCTAATTCAATGATTATTAATAAAATAAAAATCTTTAAAATTGGCGAAGAAGGGCAACTGCCCCTCCGAAATGAAAATAACGAAAATTGTATTCGACCGGACCTCGAATATCCCAGAATAATTATTACCGATTCATACCTTATTAAACTTTTCGGTTATGTACAACTATACTAGATTTACTTATTAGAGACTTATTGAACATGTTATGGGCTTTTAAAATACCGTTCTTATTTTTTAGCTTAATTATTTCAAATAATATAAAAATGGATATTTGTTAGTTGGTACTTTATGCGCTGGTATACCATTGTCATCCGATTGTGAAAGGGCTTTGATACCATCATTGACTGCCACCCGGACTATATTCCTCCAACCAAGTTATACATTTCTTTACAAAAAGCGTTTAGTATCATTATTATATAATAGTCAACAGGTTGACATCTCTGTTTCAATCTAACAACCCTGACGAAGATCTGCAAAGTGGGGCGAAACGTTGGTTAACAATAAATAATTTTCTTTTACTATTTTGATACCTTTATTGAAATTCCAAACTAAAACCAGAAACACAACTGTTCTTATATTTAAAACAATTCTCAGGCCACTGCTGATGAACGGCTGTGAAGTCTGGGGAGCGGCATCCTTCACGAAAAGAAAAAAAACTACAATCTTCTCAAAATAAAGACCTAAGAATCGCAGTTAAGGGTCATAAGAAATTGCCAATTGCATCGCGAATTACATATGGAGTCAATAGAGTATTACATTAAAAAACGGTTCATGAAGTTCCACTCCCAGAAACCTAACCTCAACTCGAAGACTGAAGCCCAGACTACTGCAGGACATTCTGTTATAAATTTTAATAAATATAAAATTAATTCATAGCCACACTACCTCTATTTTACTTTTTATTATTACTCATTTTATTTATTTATTATTTTTTTTTTTTCTATTTTCTTCTCTCGTCCCTTTTCCAAATTAACTTGTTTCTTTTTATTATTAGAGGTCAATTGTTTGTTTTATTTAAGTGTACCAATATCATTATTTTTTGTTATTAATTTTACTTTCCTCTTTTATTAAGAAGTATTATTTTTATCTATTTATTTTTTTTTCTTGTTTTAATAATAACATTGTATATAGTTAGGGGTGCCTTTTGTACGAGACTATACCCCCCAAACTGTTAAAAAAAATCATAACGACTACATCAACCATGTAAGGCCCACCAGGCCGATCTGATATAAAATAAAATAAAATATAAATAATACGGGGATACCTTTATTGACCGCTATACCGGACTATCTTCCTCCAATATATGATTATATATTCATTATATTAATTGATATCGAAGTTTGAATAGTGTTTTAATTAATGTATATACATACTTAAGTATAGTAATAGTGAAGCATCGCCAGGCTTTTCTAGCTACATATAACAAATATATATGCTCATTATTCTAGTAATATGGAGTGTTTGGCACGGATAAATCGCCAAGATATTCTACAACTGAATATTACAGAAGCCAGGAGTGTGCTGGGATGAAGGGGCGAGGGAAGATAGGCTATTGTGAGATGGGAGAGCGGCAAAGGGAAAAAAAAAATTAGTCTGGGAGTGTGCGACTGCTTGTTGAAAAAAGGGGCCCGCATCTGTGTAGAGGACGACTGCATTCCTCTCCTCTGTGCCTCAGCACTCCTGCCTGGCCATCTGCTGGGTAGCTCCTAGCTCTGTTCGGGGTATCGATACTATCCCCACTATCGATATTAGGGGTATGCATGATCTTTAGTTTAACATGTTAAAGCGTGTTAAATGGAAAAACCTATGTTAAATGGAGAAATGTTTCCTTATTTTACTATGTTAAAACGATATAACATATAACACGGCTGAGAGTCTGTTACTAGGTCTGTTAAATGGAGAATGACGTCACGAAATAGACCTGCTGAACTTGTCATCGTTTTATTTGTTGTCATGTTAAGTTACTAACTCGTGTTTTTTTTCTTTTGTCTTGTGTTTTGGACTTTTTAAATAATAAAATCAGTAGCCAAACTTTTATACTTCTACTTTTCACTTATTTTACGCATGTTGTAATAAATTACTGTAATCAAAACTTAGAAGTAAACAATAACATGAAGGAAAGTAAAGTTTTGGAAGGAAAGGTTATAAAACAAGTTGCTCAAAAATCCGCTAGAAGCTCTTAAGCATTTACCATTTAATATGAATTTAAATAGGGCTGCTCACAATGCTATACTTATAACATTTAACAAGGTGAAACATTTTACATTTAACACAATATCATGAATACCCCTACTATCGAAAAACAGTCATTTGGCTCTTTATCCTAAGATAGATATGTGATCTATTGAATAAAAATAAGCAAATACTTCCAAGCGCTTAGTTTTATAAAATGTATTCACTTTTTAGTATAAGCGATCAGTTGTTATCAATTGAATAAGAGCTACCTTTTCCTTAAAAGAGAATACTGGAAAACCATCAACAAAATAGGTATCTACTTAAAAACATTTTCTTATACTTTAAGTAAAAACTGTAGTACAAGAGCCCAAGAGGAGCACAAAGGCAGTTATCTCACCCCAATTTTTATTACTTTAATGAAAACTATGTATAATTAATAGTCAAAATTGATGAGTCTGTCAAGTATAGGTAGGGGGAATTAAAACTAGCTGTTGTTCCAAAACGTTAAAAACATCTTGAATAGTAGGAACAATACAAGAAAACCTAAGAGAACATCCTTTAAAATAGATTGAATTGCTAAAATATGATCTGTAATAGAGCTATTTACGTCCAATAAGTCTGGAGATATTGTTTTTTAAAAAGCAACGTTTCTTAAACAATGTACTTAGTAGTTAGTGCATTTATTTTGAGAAATCTATATCTTAAAAACCATTCGCCATATCAATGTGTGTCAGCACTCAAATTAAAGTTAGTTAAATTTACTGTGAAGTAGTTAACCGTTATCTTCTTAGGATTAGTAGTTTTTATGATATTTGACAAAATAAATTCAAAAAAGGTTAATTTTTAGTAGTTGTTCAGATAAATTTTTTGGATTTATGAAAAATTATATATTAAGAAGTATTGGACGTACTGCTATCGCTAACATTAAACCTAATTTAACCTACTATACTGTCGTTTAACTAACTTATCTTCGTAGCGGTAATAGTTTTTATGATATATACAAATAAATTTGAATTTTGCAAATACAATTTTGTCCGAACAACTTGAAATAATTTTATTTTAGGAAATATCATGAAAACTACTACTCCTACAAAGATACACGTCATACATTAGGGGTATTCGTGATCTTTAGTTTAACATGTTAAAGCGTGGTAAATGGAAAAACTTATTTTAAATGCAGAAATATTTCCTTCTTTTACCAAGTTAAAACGATATAACATGTAACATGGCTGAGAGTCTGTTACCAGGCCTGTTAAATGGAGAATGACGTCACGAAACAGACCAGCTGAGCTTGTAGTCGTGTTAGGTTACTTACTCGTAGTTTGTATTTTGTTTTTTTTTGTCTTGTGTTTTGGAATTCTTAAAAAATACAGTCAGTAGCCAAACTTTTACACTTATTTTAGGCATGTATTAAATTACTGTAATCAAAACTTAGAAATTAAAAGTTGTTGAAAGTGAACAACAACATGAAATTTTGGCAAGAAAGTATAGTTACTAAACAAGCTGCTCAGAAAATCTGCTAGGAGCTCTTATGCATTTAACATGGCTTTGAACAGGGCTGCTCATAATCCATTACTTATAACATTTAACATGGTAAAACATTTTACATTTAACACAATATCATGAATACCCTTATTACTTTAGAGCACGTAAAACTAGCTTTATGTTGAGTGCTAATAGACATCTGTAGGTCTCCTGGTTCCTCACATTTCCCAAAATAAATTCGCCAACTACTTATCCTTCCGTGTATTTTTTATGAAATGTTACTTTTTAAAAAATTATATTTAGGGAGCTATCGGACGCAAACTATTAGGGCTCATATTTTAGAAAATTTACTCTACTTAATAGTTAATAATTTAACTTAAATAATTTT
This sequence comes from Halyomorpha halys, assembly GCF_000696795.3. Taxonomy (NCBI): domain Eukaryota; kingdom Metazoa; phylum Arthropoda; class Insecta; order Hemiptera; family Pentatomidae; genus Halyomorpha; species Halyomorpha halys. Next base: position 245,122 of record NW_027115357.1, on the reverse strand, counting down.
CTCTTAGGTTTTCTTGGTAGTTTAAAAATTAATTTGATTTAATGTTTGAAATATACTCCATTTTTCATTCCCCCTTACTGTACTTAGACGACTCGTCAATTTTCACTAGTAATTATGCATAGTTTTTATTTAAGTAATAAAAAATTGGGGTGAGATAACTGAATTTTTTCTCCTGTTGGGCTTTTGTACTACAACTAAAACTATATCGGACTCTAGTATACTCGACTACGGATGTTTCATTTACGGTTCTGCCCCTCACCGGATTCTCTCCAGATTAGATGTGGTTCATCACGCAGGGATTCGGATCGCAGCCGGCACCTTTCGAACTATTTCCATCTTTAGCCTGTGTTCTGAAGCTAGTCTAAACCGTTCTCTAAAATTTACGTTCTGCACTTTACCATTTTTTCAATGCTAAAACTTTTTTTTAGAATCAATATGGAAAACAATTAGAGTGATTTTACAGAGTCAGTCATACTGTCACTTAAACTAAGGCTCACATGGTTTAATTAATGCTCTCTCATTTGCATAAAAATAATTTTTGAAAAATATGCAAAAAAAATACTTTCCTTATACAATAATTCTAACCCCAGAGTTTTGATTGGTTCCGTTCCATGTATGTCACATGTGTATCAATGTTCGTGCATATGTTCTTATTTAATGGGTTGATTTAACTAATTATAAAACGTATTTACTTATGTTGATGCTGACTGTTTTAAATTTATTTATATTTATTTACTACTGCTTATAATTATATACAACTAGTAAATTTACTATTAGATATAAAATGATATGATACAAACATGTGGAGAATCTACCCATTGATAGAACTCCAATAACGTTACTAGAGAAGATCTCGAGGTCATCTTCTTTTTAGATGCCTTAGAGGATTATCAGATATTGAAAGAAAAGCCAGGTTAGAGATAAGGGTTTGGGTGGTTAGGAAGTTTATCACGGAAGGATTACTATCTGGTTCTGGCCAAATCGACAACATATGGAACATTGAGGTCCT
>NW_027115357.1:242601-244063 GCF_000696795.3 Halyomorpha halys | reverse complement strand
GGTTAGGAAGTTTATCACGGAAGGATTACTATCTGGTTCTGGCCAAATCGACAACATATGGAACATTGAGGTCCTGATGGATGACTTGATTTGTGATAAAGCAAAGAGCATCAAGAAATTTGGACTGTAAGGATTGGATACGAGAGGAATTCGATGGTTTACTGGAGCCCCAAAGCTCAACTCTCTATGTCCTTATCATAGTCATGTAGATCAGTCTTTTGTAATGGATTGGAAATTTATACTGTTTGTCTAGTAAACTCTGTAATAGTCGGAATCGACGAGCAGTTTCCTGTCTTTTCAGTCTTGTATGAGGATTCCATGTGAGTCGTTTGTCCAGATGTAGTCCTTAGTAGCGGATCTGTCCGACAGGAATGAGTGGGGTATTATTTAAAGGATACTTTTAAATCTTAAAACTCTTATACACTTAAATAATTTTTTTTTTTAGTTTCTTATGAATGTTTTTGACTCCATGGGTACAAATATTTATTTTTTAAAATAATCTCATATTTAAAATGATCTGTTAATAGTTGATCGTGGGTTAATATGTGGAAAAGTTGGTTTGGTCGGTCAGCAAATAAACACAAATAAACATAAACTATTTATTCGTGCTGACGTTTCGTCCTGAATTCCAGGTCTTCATCAGGGAGTTAAGGCTGACTGATCAGAACCTCTGCCTCAACTCCCTCATGAAAACCTGAAATTCAGGTCGAAACGTTGGCACGAATAAATAGTTATGTTTATTTCAGTCTATTTGCTGACCGCACCCTGAACATCTTCTCCACATAATTTCATATTTCTATGTATGTGTTTATTTATACATATAGATTAATATGGATTAATTTGGTCGCTTTTGAAATACCATTACATATATATCACATTATTGCTGTCTGAAGAAGTTTAAACTGTAAAACCTTTTAACAGTATTCTATTGCTTTATATCCATGTTTCTAATGCTAACAATTTCGAATATTTTTAGTTAGTTAATTATTATTCAGCTTAATAATAAGAAAAAAAAACTTGATCGAGAAAGCAGTGTATTTATATTTAAAAAAACAAATAATAAACTGTGTGTAAATAAACTTCCGATTTACTACACAAGCTCTTATACATTATGATGATCAGATCTAATCCAATCCTTTCAGTCCAAAATCCTCCGTTAAAAAGATTCAGTCAAATCACCCTATAAAACAATGATATCATAGTAAATCATATTGTCACTTTCCCATTAAATTTTAAAAGTTTTAATTACAGATCAACTTAACACATTATCACACGTTGGACGTTTGGACATTTAATTAAATAATAAATAGTGTCTGAGACTTAACTTGGATGCAGATTATTTTATTTAAACAACAAAACTGGTCTCATAGAAGTGAACAGATTACATATAAATTGTTAATACGTTAGTACAAAGCGGCGATACATATTAATTTTATATTAATTTAATCTACAACTCCTCTAA
>NW_027115357.1:235661-238475 GCF_000696795.3 Halyomorpha halys | reverse complement strand
CATCGACATGTTTCTTCTCTACATTACGCCATTTTGTTTTGTTATAATTGATTACAGGTCATTGCTTTTCATTAGATTAACGATAAAAACAATATTTTATTTTTTTTAGAAAAAACAGAAACTTAACTCAGATAATCAAAATATAGAGGAATTTAAAATATTCCAGGAACTTCTTCCCGTTGACTTTTATCACTATTCCAATATTTTGGAAGAGGAGTAACTGGAATACCTACGTAAACATTCCTACTTGGAAGGCGAGAACAACTTTCTCCAACAGGACATTTAGTGGCCGTTGAATCTATTTAAATCTCTCAGTACTTGTACAGAACCAAAAAAGGAATTATCCTTAACTTAATTAGTTTGAAGATTAATTATTTAAATTAATCTCATTAAAACTAATATTAATTAATTTTATTAGAACTTAATGGGTTATTAAAAATATTTTATTCTATTCTAGCGCATCTTAAAAGTCGACTATTATTTTAAAGAATTATTTTGTTATAAATAGTCCAGTCAAAAAAACTACACGAAATAGCAGAAAAAAATATTTATTATTCAAAAATGTTTACTTTGCTGGGCTTCTTCACAGTCCTCACCAATTCTAATGAGAAAAATATACGTTAATTTAATATGTTAATAATTAGTTAAAGTTCAGACCATATAGTCCAAGAGACCAATAGGAGAGAAAGTCAGTTATTTCACCCCAAATTTTTACTACTTTTAAATTTTATTTAATTTTACCAATTTTAAATACTTAAAATTGTGTGTAATCGCTAGTCTAAATTGATGAGTCTGCCGAGTATAGGTAGGGGTGAATAAAAAATGGTGTGTGTTGCAAAACGTTAAAAAAATTAATTTTTATTTGGAGCTCTTTATCTTTATCAAGTATCATGTAAACTACTACTGCTACGAAGATATACGTCGTAAAATACTATATAGTAAATTAAACTAGCTTTAATTTGTGTGCTAATAGACATCTGTACGTCTAATGGTTCCTGAGGTGTAGATTTGACAAAATAAATTCTCTACTGATATTTTGATGAAATATGAGCTGTTGCTTTCGGGAAGTATTGAACGTATGGTGTATGGAGCTCTATGAGGGCTCATATTTTAGAAAATATTAAATTTAACTCTAGTGATAGTAGTTGGCATGATATTTGCCAAAATAAATTCACAAACTGTTGATTTTCATTTGTTCAGACAAAACTTTTGGTTTATAAAAAACTATATCTATGGAACCTTTAGATTTACATATTTTTGCTACTGTTCAAAATTAGTTTAATGTACTATAAACTAGTTCATGACATTTATCTTAGAGGTAGTTGCTTTTTCAAATTTTACTTTTTAATAAAAATGTAACTCGTGAACTGTTGAACGTAATTAGCTCTTTTAGAGCTCCTATGCAAAAATATTTATTCAAAAGCGAATATCATAAAAACTAGAACTCCTCTAAAGATAAACGTTATTAACTACATAATAGCACATTAAACTATCTTTAATTTGAGTGCTACATATAATTACTAGTCAAAATTGATGAGTCTGCCTAGTATAAGTAGGAGGAATAAAAAACGATTGTTCAGACTAATTTTCATGTGTCAAATGTATATTCGAACGCGAATATCATATAAACTACTACCCCTACTAAGATACGTGTCATATATTATTTAACACTAACTTAAATTACCTTTATTTTGTGTGTTAGCAGACATATGTACGTCTTATAGCTCCAGAGATATATTTTTTCAAAAATCAAACATTTTATCTGAACAAATAGAAATTTATATTATCTGAATTAATTTTGTAAAATCTCTTAAAAACTACTACCCTTACGAAGTTACGTGTCATATACTATTTTACACTAACTTACCTTTGTTACCTTTATTTTGTGTGTTAGGAGACATATGTACGTCTTATGTTTCGAGAGATATATTTTTTCAAAAATCAAACATTTTATACGAACAACTAGAAATTAACATTTTGTGAATTAATTTTGTTAGATATCATAAAAATTTCTACTCCTATGTGTCATAAACTACCCATATGTGTAATAAACTACTTTATAATAAGTTAAATTACTTTTATTTTGAGTGTTAGCAGACATATACGTCTTATAGTCCCAGAAATATATTTTTTCAAAAATCAAACATTTTATCTGAATAACTAAAAATTAATATTTTCTGAATTGATTTTGTCATATATCATAAAAACTACTACCCCTACGAAGATATGAGTCATAAACTACTTTAGAGTAAGTTAAATTACCTTTATTTTGAGTTCTGGCAGACATATGTGCGTGTTATGGATCTAGAGAGATATTTTATCAAAAATCAAACATTTTATACGAACAAATAGAAATTAACATTATGTGAATTAATTTTGTCAAATATCATAAAAATTACTACTCCTATGAAGATCTGTGTCATAAACTACTTTATAATAAGTTAAATTACCTTTATTTTGAGAGTTAGTAGACTTATGTACGTCTTATGGTTCCAGAGATATAGTTTATCAAAAATGAAGGCATTTTATTTGAACAAATAGAAATTAACATTATGTGAATTAATTTCGTCAAATATTTTTATATTATATCAAAAACTACAAGTCCTAAGAAGATAAGGGTTATGAAACTACATAGTATAGTACACTTAAATATAGTATAGTACACTTAAATAGCTTTAATTCGAAACATCTGTACGTCTCATGGTACCTGAGATAAATATTTTCCTCAATACATTCCCTAACTATGGATTTTTCATTATGTATTTAATGGAATGCATTTTGTTAAAGTTTAATTTAATTTAATTTAATTTCTAT
>NW_027115357.1:229533-235611 GCF_000696795.3 Halyomorpha halys | reverse complement strand
CATCGACATGTTTCTTCTCTACATTACGCCATTTTGTTTTGTTATAATTGATTACAGGTCATTGCTTTTCATTAGATTAACGATAAAAACAATATTTTATTTTTTTTAGAAAAAACAGAAACTTAACTCAGATAATCAAAATATAGAGGAATTTAAAATATTCCAGGAACTTCTTCCCGTTGACTTTTATCACTATTCCAATATTTTGGAAGAGGAGTAACTGGAATACCTACGTAAACATTCCTACTTGGAAGGCGAGAACAACTTTCTCCAACAGGACATTTAGTGGCCGTTGAATCTATTTAAATCTCTCAGTACTTGTACAGAACCAAAAAAGGAATTATCCTTAACTTAATTAGTTTGAAGATTAATTATTTAAATTAATCTCATTAAAACTAATATTAATTAATTTTATTAGAACTTAATGGGTTATTAAAAATATTTTATTCTATTCTAGCGCATCTTAAAAGTCGACTATTATTTTAAAGAATTATTTTGTTATAAATAGTCCAGTCAAAAAAACTACACGAAATAGCAGAAAAAAATATTTATTATTCAAAAATGTTTACTTTGCTGGGCTTCTTCACAGTCCTCACCAATTCTAATGAGAAAAATATACGTTAATTTAATATGTTAATAATTAGTTAAAGTTCAGACCATATAGTCCAAGAGACCAATAGGAGAGAAAGTCAGTTATTTCACCCCAAATTTTTACTACTTTTAAATTTTATTTAATTTTACCAATTTTAAATACTTAAAATTGTGTGTAATCGCTAGTCTAAATTGATGAGTCTGCCGAGTATAGGTAGGGGTGAATAAAAAATGGTGTGTGTTGCAAAACGTTAAAAAAATTAATTTTTATTTGGAGCTCTTTATCTTTATCAAGTATCATGTAAACTACTACTGCTACGAAGATATACGTCGTAAAATACTATATAGTAAATTAAACTAGCTTTAATTTGTGTGCTAATAGACATCTGTACGTCTAATGGTTCCTGAGGTGTAGATTTGACAAAATAAATTCTCTACTGATATTTTGATGAAATATGAGCTGTTGCTTTCGGGAAGTATTGAACGTATGGTGTATGGAGCTCTATGAGGGCTCATATTTTAGAAAATATTAAATTTAACTCTAGTGATAGTAGTTGGCATGATATTTGCCAAAATAAATTCACAAACTGTTGATTTTCATTTGTTCAGACAAAACTTTTGGTTTATAAAAAACTATATCTATGGAACCTTTAGATTTACATATTTTTGCTACTGTTCAAAATTAGTTTAATGTACTATAAACTAGTTCATGACATTTATCTTAGAGGTAGTTGCTTTTTCAAATTTTACTTTTTAATAAAAATGTAACTCGTGAACTGTTGAACGTAATTAGCTCTTTTAGAGCTCCTATGCAAAAATATTTATTGAAAAGCGAATATCATAAAAACTAGAACTCCTCTAAAGATAAACGTTATTAACTACATAATAGCACATTAAACTATCTTTAATTTGAGTGCTACATATAATTACTAGTCAAAATTGATGAGTCTGCCAAGTATAAGTAGGAGGATTTAAAACGTTTGTTCAGACAAATTTTCATGTGGCAAATATACATTCATAGGCGAATATCATAAAAACTACTAACCATACGAAGATACGTGTCATAAACTACTTTACACTAACTCAAATTACCTTTATTTTGTGTGTTAGCAGACATATGTACATTTTGTGGTTCCAAAGATATATTTTTTCAAAAAACAAACATTTTATACGAACAACTAGAAATTAACATTTTATGAATTAATTTTGTCAGATATCATAAAAATTACTACCCCTGTGTGTCATAAACTACCCATATGAGTCATAAACTACTTTATAATAAGTTAAATTACCTTTATTTTGAGAGTTAGTGGACTTTTGTACGTCCTATGGTTCCAGAGATATATTTTTTAAAAAATCAAATATTTTATCTGAACAACTAGAAATTAACACTTTGTGAATTAATTTTGTCAAATATTTTCATATTATATTATATTATATCAAAAACTACAAGTCCTAAGAAGATAAAGGTTATAAAACTATTTTATAGTGCACTTAAATAGCTTTAATTTGAGACATCTGTACGTCTCATGGTTCCAAAGATATATTTTTTCAAAAATCAAACATTTTATACGAACAACTAGAAATTAACATTTTGTGAATTAATTTTGTCAGATATCATAAAAATTACTAACACTATGTGTCATAAACTACCCATATGAGTCATAAACTACTTTATAATAAGTTAAATTACCTTTATTTTGAGAGTTAGTGGACTTATGTACGTCTTATGATTCCAAAGATATATTTTTTCAAAAATCAAACATTTTATACGAACAACTATAAATTAACATTTTGTGAATTAATTTTGTTAAATATCATAAAAATTACTACTCCTATGAAGATATGTGTCATAAACTACTTTAGAGTAAGTTAAATTACCTTTATTTTGAGTGTTAGCAGACATATACGTCTTATGGTTCCAGAGATATATTTTTTAAAAAATCAAATATTTTATCTGAACAACTAGAAATTAACACTTTGTGAATTAATTTTGTCTAATGTTTTTATATTATATCAAAAACTACAAGTCCTAAGAAGATAAAGGTTATAAAACTACTTTAAATAGCTTTAATTTGAGATATTTGTACGTCTAATGGTTCCTGAGATAAATATTTTCTCAAAAATTCACTAACTACGGATTTTTCATTATGTATTTAATGAAATATATTTTGTTAAAATAAATAATTTAATTTCTATTCATTTTAGTCTCAACACATTTTATTTTCTTACAAGTCCGACGTTTCGGGCATCCTCAGGGACATTGTCGTGATAGAGTTTTAACAAATAGTGACTGTGATAAATGAATTTTAATTTTTGGTTTTGATGTGAAAATTGACTAATTAGAAATTGTTGTTTTGACCTAGACAGAATAGCCTGCATGAAGTTGAGTTTTTAAATCATTTAGTTCCAAAATTGTATTAGGATTGTCCCTGAGGATGGCCGGATTGGCCGAAACGTCGGACTTATGAGAAAAATAAAGTGTTTTGAGACTAAAATGGGTAGAAATAAAATTATTTATTTTAACAAAATTCACCAGTCTCAAGAAAGTGTTTAAGATTATAAATGAAATGTATTTTTTTAAAACAACTGTATCTGGGGAACTATTGAGCGTAAATAGCTCTGTTAGGGCTCATATTTTAGAAAATTCACGCTACTTTAAATGGCGCTCTTTTAGGTTTTTTTTTTAGTGTTGTAGATAGTATTAAAGAACTCCCAACGAAAAATTAATTATTTTAACGTTTTGCAATAACCTCCAGTTTTTATATCCCCTTACTATACTTGGCATACTCATCAATTTTAACTAGTAATTATATATAGTTTTCATTAAGTTGATCAACTATTGGGGTGAAATAATTGTTGTTTTTCCCCCGGGCTTTTAGACTAAGTATTAGAGTTTAAAATTTATAACTCTGGATATAGGTGATAATTTCGAAAGATCTAAATTAAATATTCGCAACTTTCAGTCTCTCTGAAGGATATAATTTTCCGTCAAAACAGGTCCTAGTTACTTTTTCATGTTTCATTTGTCCTTTGAGTTATTTTTGTCTCTTGACCTGTTGGAACAGAGTAGGAGAGAAAATGAATATGGTATATTTAATTCAGAGCTGTGCAGAACATGGTAACACGCACTCCATGCTAAGAGACTGGATTCAGTCTGTTGCTTTGGAAACCTGTTATTATGTCTTCCCTGCCGTTCTCATCCTGCGGAGTAATTAATTATTTTTGATTTATTAATTAGTAATTCATGTTTCATATCATGTTGAATATTTATTATACATTGTAATAAAAATGTGTTCAAAGTAACAATGTCATGTAACTTTCATGTGTAATACTTATGGACCATAATTAAATGGAACGGATTAGTTCTTAAAATTGTTATTTTTTTTTGGTTATACTCAATTTTCAAGAGAACCGTTCAGATTTAGCCTAAAAATTCTCTTATAGGCTAAAATGAAAGTTAATTTAAACTACGAGTACTTTCCTAATGATTGTTCTCGTAGAATGAATATTTTAAACAAAAATTCACAAAATAAGAGACCATTTATAATGGTTTCAATTTGAATTTTTGTGGGATTAAAAAAAAAGCTATCATGCCACCAATGTATAACCGCCTTCAGCGGACCATGTTTGCTCATCTTATAATGCCATACGACAAATGAAGATATAATGTAAATTGTATATGTATAATGTATTGCATTATATTATTATGTATACTGTAACCATTTAAAAAATAAATAGGTTTGGGGAAAAAAAAAAAATGTGGGAAAATGGCTAGTGTGTGTATTTTTGAAAGTAAATATCTTTAAAATGATCGTAGTATATCTTCAAATTATGGAAAATTTTATTGACTTAAAAAAAGAAATTGCTGACTATTCCATCAGGCGCGTAGTTATGGAGTTATTTATTAATCATTAAAAGAAATATTCTAATTTTTCTTTAAACTCACAATATCATTTTATTTTTTTGCAAAAAGAAACTTGAAAACTCCATAGTGAAAGCTTTATTATTCAGCCCTGATGAACCCTAGCAAAGTGGGGCGAAACATTGGTTTATTTTTCTGTTATTATTGTATCTTTCTTGACCATATTTCTACAAAAACAAACTTAAACTTGATGTGGTGAAACGATTTTTCTTTTCTTTTATTAATTGAAACAAAAAAATTAAAATATGTAGCTACAATCAATGAATTGGTTTCAGTCGTAAGGAAATGTCTTGAACAACGGTTATATAAGTTGGTGATTGTTTATGACTAGGCTCAACCGCCAGATTTTTCCCCAGGTTTGGTAGTGTGCTCTTCGAATAGTACAAGAGCCGGGAAGAAAAAGAGGCAGTTATCTCACCCCAATTTTTGATTACTTTCATGAAAACTATTTATAATTAATAGTCAAAACTAATGAGTCTGCCAAGTGTAGGTAGTGGGAATAAAAAATGGCGGCTGTTTCAAACCGGAAAAAAAAAAAATTTCATTCAGGGATTTTTCATTTCGATATCTTAAAAACTACCAACAACACTCGAAAATCTAAAAAGAATATTATTTAAAGAAGAGTAAATTTGCCCTAATCGAGCTATTTACGTCAAATGGTTCTCGAGATATAGCCTTTTAAAAAGCAATGTTTCATAAAAATGTACTGAGATATCAGTATTTAGTTAATTTATTTTGCGAAATCTATATATCAGGAACTATGTGACGTACAGATGTCTATTAGCAATCAAATTAAAGCTAGTTTAATGTGCTATAAAGTAGTTTATGATCTTTACCTTTGTAGGAAAATTAGTTTTCATTATATTTGCTAAAATAAATTGATTTATAGTTGTTGGAACAATAGGTTTGATTTCTGAAAAACTTTATTTCAGTAACCATAGATGTCTGCGAGCTCTCAAATTAAAGCTAGTTTAATTTACTATAAAATAGTTATTAATGTTCTTCTTTGTAGGAGTAGTAGTTTTTATGATATTTGACAAATTAAACTCACAAAATGTTAATTTCTAGTTGTTCGTATAAAAGGTTCGCTTTTTGAAAAAATATATCTCTAGATCCATAACACGCACATAGTCTGCCAGCACTCAAAATAAAGGAAATTTAACTTACTATGAAGTAGTTTATGACACTTATCTTCGTAGGGATAGTAGTTTTTATGATATTCGCTATATATATGAATATAGATTTGGCAAAGGAAAATTTGTCCAAACAACTATATATCAATTTATTTTAGCAAATATCATGAAAACTACTACTCTTACGACGATAAACGTATTAAACTACTTCGTAGCCCATTACACTAGCTTTAATTTGAGTGCTAATAGACATCTGTACGTCAAATGGTTTTTGAGATATAGATTTTTCAAAATACTGGAAGATTATTGATTGACCGTGTGTAAAGATGAAAGGAATATGGTCCGGGTGCGGTCAAGAAAAACTCAAATAGTAGAAATATACTAATTTAATGAGCCAACGTTTCGCCCCACGTTGCAGGGCTTCTTCAG
>NW_027115357.1:228929-229483 GCF_000696795.3 Halyomorpha halys | reverse complement strand
TGAAAATTGACTAATTAGAAATTGTTGTTTTGACCTAGACAGAATAGCCTGCATGAAGTTGAGTTTTTAAATCATTTAGTTCCAAAATTGTATTATGATTGCTCCTGAAGATGGCCGGATTGGCCGAAACGTCGGACTTGTTAGAAAAATAAAATGTGTTGAGACTAAAATGGATAAAAATTAAATTATTTATTTTAACAAAATTAAACAGTCTCAAGAAAGTGTTTAAGATTATAAATGAAATGTATTTTTTTAAAACAACTGTATCTGGGGAACTATTGAACGTTAATAGCTCTGTTAGGGCTCATATTTTAGAAAATTCACTCTACTTTAAATGGCGCTCTTTTAGGTTTTTTTTTAGTGTAGTAGATAGTATTAAAGAACTCCCTACGAAAAATTAATTATTTTAACGTTTTGCAATAGCCTTCAGTTTTTATATCCCCTTACTCATCAATTTTAACTAGTAATTATATAGGGTGTTTTTTTAAGCCCGATAGAACTTGAAATTGTAAAAAATAACACAAAAAATTAAATTGTAATCAAAATTTTTTTTT
>NW_027115357.1:225394-226632 GCF_000696795.3 Halyomorpha halys | reverse complement strand
AAATAGCCCTGAAGAAGCCCTGCAACGTGGGGCGAAACGTTGGCTCATTAAATTAGTATATTTCTACTATTTGAGTTTTTCTTGACCGCACCCGGACCATATTCCTTTCATTTTTCAAAATAAATTCGCTAACTACTGATCTTTCAGTACGTCCCATACAACATTTTTATGAAATATTGCTTTTTAAAAAACTATATCTCGAGAACTATTGAATGTAAATAGCTGTATTAAAGCTTACAGTTTAGCAAATTTACACTACTTTAAATCATGTTATCTTATCAATTTTGACTAGTAATTATACATAGTTTTCATTAAAGTAATAAAAAATTGTGGTGAAATAACTGATTTTTTTTCTCCACTTAGGCTCTTATACTAGAAGCCACAGAGTTGATTCACGGTTAGGGTAACAGAATAAATAAGTATCTGCTACAGCCGGATTCAAACCCGTATCAACCCCGCTCCCTCTTTTATTAATTATGTGGTTAATTTTATATATAGTTTAATTTCTTGTTTTAGACAGGTTTGTTTATCAATTACGGCAAAAAAAAAATGTCCATATAGTCTAACCCTTTTTATTTCCTTGTGACTCCTACGTTTAAGCCAACACTTTGATCACACATATGACTTAATCAGCAATACACCAAATTTCTATTGACAAATTCGTCTTGATTAATATATCTCCTATACTGGTCTTATTTGATTTCTTTGAATTGATTTGACGTATTATTGGAATTCTTCCGTTGATGTCCTTTTGGTCCTGAAGGCTGTAGGACCTCGTTTAGAATCCTGGAGGAGCAGACGACGCCAGAGGACAGAGGCTGTGGCCATTTACCTCAAGATACCTGCCTGACCTGAATATCCACCACGCTCCAAGCTCCTCTTTCCCACCTTCTTAAAACACGAGCCTAACGATGTAGGCTGCTAGAGCGACTCTTCTCGGAACCAGTGCGTGTATCGCGTTGTATTATTAGTAATATAAGCTTATATAAAATCATATTATTAGTATACATAAAAAAAATAACCTTATACTCGGAAATACATGAGTATTTCTTATTATATTAACCGAGTAAAATAATATATGAATATACTTTCTGTCCGTTATTGAATATGATTTATTAATAAGGTGTTAGTAGTTGACCGTAGATTAGTTTAAGGACATGGTTAGGGATGCGATCAGCAAAGATATACAATTAAACAAAACTTATTTATTTGTCCCGAAGTTTCTATCTGAATTACAG
>NW_027115357.1:224348-225344 GCF_000696795.3 Halyomorpha halys | reverse complement strand
TACTTTCATGAAAACTATTTATAATTAATAGTCAAAACTAATGAGTCTGCCAAGTGTAGGTAGTGGGAATAAAAAATGGCGGCTGTTTCAAACCGAAAAAAAATTAAATTTTCATTCAGAGATTTTTCATTTCGATATCTTAAAAACTATTAACAACACTCGAAAATCTAAAAAGAATATTATTTAAAGAAGAGTAAATTTGCCCTAATCGAACTATTTACGTCAAATGGTTCTCGAGATATAGCCTTTTAAAAAGCAATGTTTCATAAAAATGTACTGAGATATCAGTAGTAAGTTTATTTATTTTGCGAAATCTATATATCAGGAACTATGTGACGTACAGATGTCTATTAGCAATCAAATTAAAGCTAGTTCAGTGTGCTATAAAATAGTTTATGATCTTTACCTTTGTAGGAAAATTAGTTTTCATTATATTTGCTAAAATAAATTGATTTATAGTTGTTCGAACAATAGCTTTGATTTCTGAAAACTTTATTTCAGTAACCATAGATGTCTGCGAGTTCTCAAATAAAAGCTAGTTTAATTTACTACTACTATATACTATTTACTATATTATTAATAGTTAATAATATTCATCTTTGTAGGAGTAGTAGTTTTTATGATATTTGACAAAATAAACTCACAAAATGTTAATTTCTAGTTGTTCGTATAAAAGGTTCGATTTTTGAAAAAATATATCTCTAGATCCATAACACGCACATATGTCTGCCAACACTCAAAATAAAGGAAATTTAACTTACTATAAAGTAGTTTATTACACTTATCTTTGTAGGGATAGTAGTTTTTATGATATTCGCATATGAATATAGATTTGGCAAAGGAAAATTTGTCCAAACAACTATATATCAATTTATTTTAGCAAATATCATGAAAACTATTTCTCCTACGACGATAAACGTATTAAACTACTTCATAGCCCATTAAACTAGCTTTAATTTGAGTGCTAACAGACATCTGTACGTCAAATGGTTTTTG
>NW_027115357.1:223622-224298 GCF_000696795.3 Halyomorpha halys | reverse complement strand
ATTAGTTTAAGGACATGGTTAGGGATGCGATCAGCAAAGATATACAATTAAACAAAACTTATTTATTTGTCCCGAAGTTTCTATCTGAATTACAGGCCTTCTTCATCGGGGCTGAAAAAACATAACGAGATAACTACCTTAATTAAGAGAAGGATATAAATAAAAATAATGTAAATATAAACAAACTTGTAAATAAATAACAATAAAATAAGTAGATCATAGTTGATACTAATAGATGAAGCATTATATTGTGGAGATTTAAGTAAGAATTGTACAAAATAAACGATAAAAAAATATATATAAAAAAACAGAGTGTTCTGATGAATGAAGGTCTGAAATTGAGGCCGAAACGTCGGCACAAATGAATAAGTTTTGTTTAATTGGATTTCTTTGCTGACCACACCCCCGATGTTTTATTAGATAAGTCATGATTGGATTAAAAAAAAAAAAAAGAAAAGTAGTTTCTACATGACTACTTCTATTATATTATTACTTCGTACGACTGTAGAATGAGTTAAGGAGAGCGTTTTTGAGCCGGTTTGTATTTATTTTCTTTGTTTATAAAAGGTTTTAAGTAAATTTATGTAACAATATCATAGAAGGAATAAAACGTCATTGAAATCTCTTTTCCTTGTACAAATCCCCCTGTGATTGTAACAAATGAAACAATCAATTT
>NW_027115357.1:209041-223572 GCF_000696795.3 Halyomorpha halys | reverse complement strand
GGGATGCGATCAGCAAAGATATACAATTAAACAAAACTTATTTATTTGTCCCGAAGTTTCTATCTGAATTACAGACCTTCTTCATCAGGGCTGAAAAAACTACTTTAATTTAAGGAGATAACTACTTTAATTAAGAGAAAGATATAAATGAAAATAAAGTAATTATAAACAAACTTGGAAATAAATAACAATAAAATAAGTATTGTTATTTTATTTTATACTCTTGTTATATATTTTATTATTTATTGTTATTTTATACTCAGTTGGAAGCCTACCTTCTACGCCACAACCCCTGATGAACACCTGAAACTCAGGTCGAAACGTCCGCATAAAATAAATAAATATGGTTTTGTTTATTTATGTTGTTCTTTGCTGACTGCACCCCCCGACAAACTTCTCCAATAATTAATTAAATAAGTAGATCGTAGTTGATACTAATAGAAGATGAAGCATTATATTGTGGAGATTTAAGTAAGAATTGTACAAAATAAATGATAAAAAAATATATATATAAAAAAACAGAGTGTTTAATAATGAAGGTCTGAAATTCAGGCCGAAACCTCGGCACAAATGAATAAGTTTTGTTTACTTGGATTTCTTTGCTAACCACACCCCCCATGTTTTATTAGATAAGTCATGATTGGATTAAAAAAAAAGAAATTAGTTCCTACATTACTACTTCTATTAAATTATTACTTCGCACGAATGTAGAATGAGTTAAGGATAAAGTTTTTGAGCCGGTTTGTATTTATTTTCTTTGTTTATAAAAGGTTTTAAGTAAAAATTTACATATAACATAAATATGTAACAATATCATAGAAGGAATAAAACGTCATTGAAATCTCTTTTCCTTGTACAAATCCCCCTGTGATTGTAACAAATGAAACAATCAATTTTCAAAGGATTAAACTTAGTTACACGTCAACAAGATAGATCGTCATGAACCTTGCAAACATTGTAACGTTTCAAATAAATGCTTAGATGCACAGTAACATGTCTAACTTTCGTAATATTAAAAAAATATATACTAATAAAAAAAAAATAGTTTATAAAAATGTGGTAAAATTATTGTTTTTTGTGACTTATAATTTCACTTACCTATATATCGAATATATTTTAAGGGGAAGCATAGCGATCGAGAGAGAGTGAGAGAGAGAGAGAAATACTTTATTTATCTATGCTGCCTAAATACATCAGGTTGCTATCTCACACAGCATACTTATCAGTCCGTAATTCGACATATATAAATTACACATACATGGTATCATCAGAAAAAAAGAGATACAATAATAAGATTTAATAAACAATTTTTTTTCCCTACAGTTTCCTTTTACAATCAATTTCGGTCTGTACAACAAATACAAAAGTTTCAATTCATTCCTATTTTTCTTTCTCATTTCTGCTCCTCGGATTTCACCATTTCACAATTTTTTAATTCACCCGATCAACAAATTCGCTCTCCAGAATTAACTCTCCTAGATCCTCTTCAGTGACACGCAAAACAAATTCAATATTAGACGGCAATGTGAGATCAGACCATCATTCATAGTCACAGCAGTAGACCAGATTACCAAAAACAAACAAATAGATACATTTTACGAGAATAAGACTAACACGTAGATTAAAAGGAAAATATAATAAAAAACTGGTTACAGGAAACACTCAAATGGATAAATAAGTTTTAAAAACAAACAAAAAGAACAATAGTACTAATAAAATAAAATAATTTAATGAATAAATACGTTAAAACACACAAATAGAGAGGTCAACATATTAAAATAAATAAATAAAACAAAGAATAATATCCGAGCTAATTCCCATGCATGGTGTATGATCCCCAGGGAGTCCAAAATAATATTTTCTGCCAAGATCGCAATATACCCAATGCTAACACCTAGGCCTTCTAAGAAGCTCCTTGTTCTATCTGGTATTGTTCCGCGAGATCCAAACCAGAGGCCTCTCACAATATCGGATTTCATTTTGAGAGTAAGAATTATATCGGAAATATACATTTTGAGAATATGTGAGTTCAATATAACCGTGTATTATGTAATATACATTTGTAAATTTCAATAAAGTTATTAAATATATAACCAAATCTCACAAGATAGTTTGACTGTATGTGCCATGAGCGTGTATCAGCCAAACATGGATCTGTTCGGGAAGGATAAATGGAATATAGTTAAAGTATACTGTAGGGCAGGAAGTCAATGGTTTATAACGAAGGGTGAAGACGATTTACTGGGATTTTTTAGGATTCCTTTTGATTCTTCAGTTTTTCATATAATTTAAAATAATCTTCATTAAAGGAGAAAAAAAATATATCAGATTCAACCACCAAAAGCTACGATCTGATTCTATTACGTCTTTTTCGCTAAAATCAATCTACCGATAGTGCCGCTTTAAAGAATCGATATTTGACATTTTTTCAATTTTTTTATAAAACAGCTCTAAAGATTTTGATTGAACTCGTTCAATCAGTGAGCAAAGAAGTGATATTTAAATCATTTAGGTTAGACCTTCATTAAAGTAGACTAGTAGCACTTAAATAACGAATTTAAAAAAATCTTCCAGTAAAAAAACTTTTATTTATTGTAATTTACAACTGTACAAAAAAAAAGTAAATATAAAGAATGTTTATAAAAGACCTCATTGGTTAATAAAATATTGTGTTTGCATAAATTAATTTATAAAATTCTTTTAATTATTATTTTATCATATATAGCTATTTTCTTCTTACAACTATAAAATAGTTTTTAATCCCATGTCTGAACGTATAAGTTATTGAAATTTGATTCGTTTGTCTACAAGTATTTTGGTTCCTGAAGGGTGAGAGAGTTTGAGATTGTTAATTATTTACTTTAACATAAAACAACAATCGTAATTAATTTGAGTATAGTAATTAAAATGGTAACTTATTTACCTGATGAATAAACCTTGGAACAAAAATAGATATAACAGAATAATGAGGTGATATGTACGTTTATAAAACATTTATTAAATAAATAAACAACTTAATTAATCAATTAACTAATGGTGAATCCTCGTAATAAATCTAATGAATATTAATATTTCTGAAATATAATATAAAAATACCTTATGACAATATCCTCTAATTGTGAACAAATTATTATGATTTTACATTGAACTCCAAATATATTTTATAAATAACAAAGTTTATATATTTTTATTTATTTTTTGAAATTTACTGCTGTACAAAAAATACAATAGATAAATCTGAGGAATGTTTCAAACACTTGATAATCTTGGGAACGAATCCCCCAATGGTAGTACTTCAATATTAATTTAAACTAGAAGGTTCCGTGGCCATCTTCTTTTCAGACGCCCACGAGGATTATATGGGATTATCAGGGATTGTTAACGATGAGGGATTAAGAACTAACGGGTTAGGATGGGTAAGGATTTTGGAATGAAAAGAAGCATATCTATTTCGGGCCAAATCTGCAACGAAAGGGATGTTAAGGTCTTTGTGGATGAGTTTATTTGTGACGTAATAAGGAGCATCAAGGATTTTATGGAGGATTTTCGATTGTAAGGATTGAATACGGGAGGAATTTGATGGTTTGGTAGAGCCCCAGAGCTTAATTCCGTATTTCCAAATTGGTCTGATTATCACAGTATATAATAATTCTTTGTAATGTGAAGTTTAGAGCGTTTGTTAAGTATGTTAAGAGCAGTGTAGGACTCCAATGGGAGTCTTGGCTGAAAAAAAAATATGTAAAGAAACTTTAATTTTGTTTATTTGAAATGAAATAATAAACAGTTCTCATTGTTAGCATTAATATAAAATGTATAAATAGAAAATATTAGAGAATTTTATGAATAAGTAATGGAGGAAAAAGGAAAAATAGATAAATCCGTTTGTAACGGGAAAAGCCGAGACAGCGCAATCTTTCCCGATCGTATGACAGAGTGCTTGTTCAGTGACTATATCTAAAGCCTTTGATATATATATTTATAGCTAAAGAAGTGCCAATCTAAATTATATTTATTTACCAATTATCCCACTATTTGCGGAATGCCCAAAGAAAATGTTCATTAAGGAGTGGAATGGAGAGTGAACAGCTGGAGCTCGGAAATAAAAAAAGACATTTCGTTTCTTATCCTTAATGAACCTTCCCGTTTTTAGCGCTCTAATCTTTTTGAGCGCTCCGCCAACTCACGGAAGAAAAAAATAGTTCCTAAAATAGTTTAATCATTCTATCGCGACCTGAAGTATAACTTGCTTATAAATAAATCTGTACATGAAGGGCCAGGGAATCTGTATTTTCTAAGAAAGTACTGTTACTAGACTAACGGTTGTCCAAGGAGGTGATTTGGTCCGAATCACGCTTGACCGACCGCCAGAATTCCTCTAAGGAAACCCCCGATTATTTATCAGTTCTGTTATTGTCACTCCAAAATTTCATTTTATCTTAATTTTTTTTCCCTTTATCTTTTTCTATAATTCCCTTTTTTTTCCATTAGAAGTCAATTATTTATTTTGTTAAATCCTTAAATATCATTGTTTTTGTTATCCACTTTAATTTTATCTTTTATTAAGAATTATTATATAATCTTAATTTTTTGTTTTATTTATAATACTGTATGTAGTTAGGGGTGTCTTTTGTATGAGACTATACTACCCCTCTCATAATCAACTGTTAAAAAAAAAAAAAGTACCTCTTACATTAACCATGTAGGGCCCAGTAGACCGATCTGGTATTAAAGGGTTAAGAAAATAAAATAGCACTTACCTAGGTTAAGAGATAGGATAGAAAAAGTTTATTTTTTAAGTCTGATAAATTGTCTTACTATGATCTCAGTCCTGTGTAACACAGCTTTCTGCATTGGTTCCAGAATATTTAACGACAGATCCAGGTCCTTAAAGCTCTCCAGTGTCGGTGTAGAGATAATCACTGGTAAAACCTTTATTTTCTCCAGAGAGAAGCATTATTCATTCAAGCTGCTCAAATACACCGGGTTGCTAGCTTACACAGCATACTAATCAATCCGTGATTGAACATACATAAATTACATATTTTAACATGATATAATAAAGTAGAAAGAAAACATTTTTTTTTTTAAATTTTCTCACAGTTTTCCTTTACAATCAATTCTACATACTAAATACAAATATTTCAATTTACTCCTTTTTTTCTTTTCCTTCCTTGTGCCTTCTGTTTCATAATTTTTGTTTCACTTTATCAACAAATTTACTCTCCCGAATTCCCCCTCTCAGATCCTCCCCAGTTACCCGCTAAACAAATTCATTATTAGACACCGATGTGAAATCAAACCAGAGAAATACTAGTCACAGCAGTAGATCAGTTTACAGTAAAACAAACAAATAAATACATTTTACCAAAACAAACTAATACATAGATTTAAAGGAAAATGTAATAAGTAATTGGTTAAAAGAAATACTTGATTGGATACATAAGTCAAAAAAAAAATAATAATAATAATAATAAAAATAAAATAATTTAATGAATAAATAAGTTAAAACACAAATAGACAGGTCCACCTACTAAAATAAATAAATAGAAAAAATAATATAACTGTTTTAGTTCCTCACCTAGATCCCGAAGGACCTCTGGCATGAGCAAACATTTAACGTTGAAAAAAATAATAATATTTCCTAATTACAGTTTTGGAGTTAGTATAAGTTTTTAATGTGATAAGCGATAATTTAGGGCATAGGCTGTTTAGTTATGAAAATGAAATGGCTATTTGTAAATTCCACACGCGCTCTTCAGCAAGCAGTGATAAAAATTTAACAACTCCATTTCTGGGTTCACCATATCGATTTTAGTGATGCAACCTTCCAAAGGTGACCTCAATACTGGCTCCGATGCAGAGTTGGGCAAAAATTATTTATAGTTGAAATTACCATGCTACGATAAGCTGAAATTGTCATGGATACTATATATATTTATCAATGGTTCTTTCATGATTAAGAGTTGTATCTGTAGTAATTTTAGCTACTGATACCACTCTAATGACGTTTTTACATTAACAGGTCTCGTGACCATCTTCTTTTCAGGCGCCTCGGAGGATTGTCAGCAATGGAAGAGTAAGCAAGGTTAGAAACTAGCTTTGGGTGGTTAGGAAGTCGATAATGGAAGGAGTGATATCTGGTTCGGGCCAGTTCGGTTATATATGGAACATTAAGGTCTTTATGTATGATTTTATTTGTGATAAGCAGACTGAGAGAAGAGAGATGAATTGGAACCATTATGGTTTACTTGGAATAATCTATCTGTGAGAAAGAAACAGATGATGAGAAAATATGTGTATTAAATTAAATTAATATTTAAATAAATAAATAAATCTTTACCGCTACAACCCATGCAGAGTCAGGGGTGCAAAGGGGTACTTTGTTAGGACGTACTGTTGTTACTGGACCAACAGTTGTGCAAGGAGGTGACGCTCGACCGCCAGATTTATAACCCAATTAAGGGTACCCACTAATTCAGGTATTAGTTTCTTAATATCTAGCCCAGAGAACAAGTCTGTAAATTATTTTTAAAATTAGTTTCTATTACATCTAACGCGAAAACTCTTTTCTGGTAGTGTTGATTTCTGATATATGTATTTTTCTTTTTTTTTCGCCTGTAATACTTAAAAAGAGCATTATGGCGAAATAGTTAAGGCATAAGAAATTTAACAGCTATAAATTCTGTGTCGAATGAGTATAATAACATTATTATGTTATTTATTTAACTTATCCAAATTATTATTTGGTTAAGCAGTATGACGTTCCGTAAACATAAACCAGGGGTACTCTCTCAATATAGCCTATACCAGGAGGGTCAAAAAACGCTATTGTGTGAAACAGAAAATAATTATCTGCCACTGCCGAATTCGAATCCGAGTCCTCGAAGTTAGTAGCGCCTTACCACAGAGCTACTCTCTCCCAGCAATTAATATTATATTAATATAATATTTTTATTATTATCATTATAGGTGATTAATTATTGAGTTAAGTTCAAGGTAAGTAATCAAAAGATAGTTGATAGTACGAGTAATTTCAGTGGACTAACAGTCGAATTAACTGTCATATATATCGCGCCTTGCTACATAACCTTACCTAATGTAATGACAATAGGCGAGAAAACATTGTTCCTATATATATATATTTGTCAAAAATGAATCACCACACTACATAAACAAACTTGCCCTATTCTCAAAAATAGTATCCATCCCAGGCATAAAAAATAACTACCATGGTCTTCTTCTATGTTATAGTCTTAATAATTCGCCTCGGGCTCCAAAAATGTATCATGGGCACCTTTTGTGGCCTATGCTCTGAAATTCTAATTCCAAGGAAAAATAATAACTTGTTAGTATTAGACTAGTGCGGCACTGTACCAGCACACTTACAAACGTAAAGCCATTCTACCTGAAATCCTCAATCCCTGGCAATTACCCGCTAAGGTGAAAAATTCTCGAAAATCGAGTAAAAATACACCTACAGAAGCGCTGCACATAGTCAAATTTTACAAACTATTTTATTAGGTGTGGATAAGTTGATAGAATGCTTCTCAATCGAACGGTATACTTTTCAAGTCTTTCATAAGATGTTAAAAGATATTTCAAAATGGATAATTTAGTTTCAGAGAAAAGAATCCTTTAAGGGGGTCTTAAATAAACAATTTAGAATCCCGGAAACTGTATCTTAAATTTCTATTGAAGCCATTTTGAGAGAGCTCTAAAAGAAAGAAGCTAAGACATGATCTCATTAAAGAACGGATCGTTCAAGAAAAGGTGATTTTATTCCCTGACAATACCTGTCCATTTTTCTTACCAGACTTTCAAATTATACCTGTCGTATTTCGCGAAATATCGCTCCATCGAAATACCATTAATTCGAGCCCCTCTTAGAGCACTTCTATTTTTATTATATAATAAATTGGTTTGATTAATGGATTGCTCGGAGGTAAACGAAAATATTTCGCTGGATCCATTCTTCACCTGATAGATCGACTTAGCTAGACTTTACTGGAGTGAGCCTAAATTGTAAAAAAACATTTCCATGCTATCAGATGATTAAGAAAAAACTCCTATCTCTCAAATTGCAGCAAATAACTAGTAGCAGGATGATGTAGTAGTAGCAGTCACCCTACAGAAACTATAGGTAGCATTAAATGAATGGAGGAGATAAAGTTCAACTGAGAGATATAGACATTACTACTAATAAAAGCTAAGCTATGCTCCTTAGAGGGATGGTGGGAGAGAGCGTTAACCTTTGATATCACACCTCTTCAATTTGTTCTTAGATTATCACTCTATTCTCAGTCCGCTGGTGTTCCTCAAGGTAGTATCCTCGGTCCCATCCTCTATACAGCTGACATCCCAACCAATCCTAATACTATGCTCACCGCGTATGCCCATGACACATGTGTGCTCACAATTAATAATAACCCTTTATTTGTATCCCAAACTCTCCAATTCCATATCACAGCCCTCGAAGAATTGTGTCGTAATTGGAGGATTAAAATAAATTCCAACAAATCCCATCAAATCACCTATACCCTTCGTCATAAACCTGCCGACTGCCCTACAGTATACATTATAACATTGCTCTTACTCCTGTGGAACAGATCATCTACCTTGGACTAGAGCTAGACAAACGACTAACTTGGAATCGTCACACAAGACTGAAAAGATAGGAAACTGCACGTCGATTTCGACTATTACAGCACTTGCTTGACAAACGGTCTAAAATTACAATTTATTACAAAAGAATGGTCTACATGACCATAATAAGGCCAATCTGGACATACGGAGTTGAGCTTTTAGGCTCCACCGAACCTTCTGATTCCTGTCGTATACAATCCAAAGTCCTTCGTAAAATCCTCAGTGCTCCTTACTTTGTCACAAATAAAATCATCCATAAAGACCTTAATGTTTCATATGTAACCGATCTAGCCCGAACCAGATATCATTCTTTCCATTATAAACTCCCTAACCACCCAAACCAACTAGTTTTCTAAACCTTGCTTCATCTTCTATTCCTGACAATCCCCCGAGGCGTCTAAAAAGAAGATTGCTTCGAAACCTTCTAATGTAGAAATATTAAATGCCAATGGGTAGTTTCTCTACCTGCCTGTGTCACTCCATTATAAACTTACATCAAATTTATTATTTTTATGTAAATCTCATCAGATTAAATAAATAAATAAAAAAGTTTGAAACCATTCGTGTATTGGCAGCAGATGCAAGTTACTGGATTTTCACACGGAGAGATATTCAAATGAATTGATAATGTCCTTTGGTGTAAGTATTTTGTACAATCGGACAGTGTTATCTAGAAGTGATCGGATTATGTAGCCAGCCCTCCCAACACCAGCTGTGGATCAACTTGAGCACCATGACTTGTTTTGTATATGTCACATCTGTAAAGAATAGAATGCATATTTATTTGTGAGACAAAGTTATGTATAAATTTCATTATATAGAATACAGTTATATAACAAAACCTGAATCTAGTGCTCCATTTCAAAAACATACTGGATAATACAAAACTAATAACGTAGAATAGTTTACTCCATTACTTTAAACTTAATAATAATTGGAATTAATATTACGTAAACCAAATCATAATATAAATAAAAAGATTAATTGTCCTTCAGAAACTATTTATAGGCCACTTACCGAGTCAAACTTATTACATACTGTTACAATTTAAACATACAGTCTATTAAATTTAACTTTATTGTCAATGTGCAATATATTTTGGATGTTTTTTAGGTCGCAAGATACGGATAAGGGTGGCTTTAAGATATATTATCTTTTTTTTTTTTTAAGTTGGACAATTCAGGAGAATGTGATACAAACCATTAATGAAATAGCTTTTGCAGAATGGGCAGAGTTCGTTTGCCTCGAAAATTTTTCTTCCATGGTTTAGTTCGGTGTGCTCCGGGTTTTATAAGTGATCGGTATACGGAGTTACTGTTTGAGTTCAATCCTCTATTGATATCAGTTGAAAAGTTATGGTTCAGGATCTATTCAAGAATATCGTCTTTATGTTTTAAATACAATGTTTTCATTTAAAGCATTAAACTCATCTCTGCATCCGTATTGGTTGGCTATCATATTGACTTGGGATACCCAGTTTTATTGGAACATGGTTTGGATCAGTAGTTGATTACCATTATTATTACCTTTGCACTCAGAGGAATTCTACTTGTCTCGAGTTTAACTGTTTAGATTAGATCAATTTCATCTGAGAAATTTCGTTTGAATCAAAATATCTAAGGCGCCAAACTTAAGAAAACTGAGGATACCATAGGGTCAAATAATGCCATCTTAGTTTCTCAAGAACCATTCTTTCCTCTTTTTAGAATTTCCAAGATTTATGTCTGTTGTCATTTTTACAAAATTACTTTGGATTTTCCTTTAACAATCTGTTATTAATTTGCATTGTCGATTTGAGAAAATGTCCAATACGCGCTCTAGCAATCGATGCATCCGCAAGATTTCTGTTTCTTGCAAATTGAATGAGACATTTGTCAAGATTCATACTAATCTTTCATATAAAAGTGTGCTTCAATTAGACTGTGACGTAGTTGGGAATGGAAGGGGTCTTCGTGATTCAAGTCATTACATTAGTTTGGCTTTTGAATCATGACTGACATTCTGCATGAACATCCTGATCGAAAGTATTTTGTTAGTTTCTTCTTATAAATACTCTCTCATTTCTTTAAACGTTTAGTTAAAATGTATTTACTTAAATTATTAAATTTGTTTCGTCTCTTCGTTCTTCTGTTTATTGATTGAGAAGGTGATTGACGTGGATATTGTTAGCGAAAGGGGACAAGACGCGTGGCAGCCCCTCAATGACCTGGTGGCCATATCTGATGGAACGCAGCCGGATACACATCCTGC
Source organism: Halyomorpha halys (assembly GCF_000696795.3). Lineage (NCBI taxonomy): Eukaryota > Metazoa > Arthropoda > Insecta > Hemiptera > Pentatomidae > Halyomorpha > Halyomorpha halys. Next base: position 212,679 of record NW_027115357.1, on the reverse strand, counting down.
GCCATTGCATCTGCTGCCTCACATCTGTCCTCACTATCTCTTCACAGTCTTCTATTGAACGTGTAATGGGCTTTTAAAACTCCCATTCTAGTTTTCTAGATTAGGTTTTTCAAACATTATATGTAGTAATATGGAAATTTTAATATTATCATCCAAAGCAGAGATTGGCTGTACATCACTGGAATGAATATTGCAAGATTCGAATATATTGTAGACTTCAATTATTTAGAAATTAGTATTTTCAGTAGACAAAGCCGAGAGGTGACTGTTCCATGTCTTACTACAGCTCATATGTTCCTACCTCTTTGGCTTCCTTCATTGTACACCGGTCTGAAGATAGTAGACTAGTATTTATGTCTTTGCATACTGTAAGTTGTGTAAGATCTAATTTCTGCTTATTTATATTTTTGCGTAATGGAACTTTGTGTCAGATGTTGGAAAGCTTTATGTGCAATATATATTTGAAGTGTTATATTTTAAACTGTTCTAAATATTTAATTTTACGTTTATTGTGAGAGAATGTTTTATTTTTTTTTATTACTTGATCAACCAAGTTTTTGAAGTCTTCGTCGTCTATCAAATCATCTATCTCGATCAAATACATTTCATTGAATTTGAAATGAAACGGAATAATACAATATACCTTTGCTAGATAACAGATCCAACTGGAACTATGGAGGTTCCTTGTATGGTTACCTACTTAAACGTAGATTAGCTCTTAATCTCAGTTTAACCGGCTATCATTGACTGCTAGAGTTTTCCGCCAGATTTGAAGGGTAATCTTTCTGGAACAACGGATAATTATTGAATTTACCCGAGATTTAAGAAATCGTAGCTTAATTATGCAACCGGACCTTGATTAGAGACGTAATTAATCTTTTTATACATTTCGAAACAGTAATTTCGTTATTATTAAGGATGGCAATACTTCCCTTTACTAAATATTTTATTTCTAGGTAAGTGAATGTAAAATCCGATGATTGATTATTTCAAATAAACAAAATTAATGATACTTCAGGGAAAGCTTTTTTGAATATTCAATATTCAAGCCATCCCAGAGTATTTCAATGAGTATACGCCAAGCCGATATTATATTTCACTTGAATATAAATTGATATCACGAGCTTAATCAAAATAGTTAGTGTCGTTTTGGAAAAAAATGATCAATAAGTGTATAATCGATCTTATAAAGTGTCACTTCCAGTTAATCGATTTTAATGAAATAGTTGCTTAACATCCCTAGCACGTTTCTTTCTTAAATACTAAACTAGAATTTTCTATTTTTTTGCGTTTTTGAGCTAGGCTGTTCACTTGCCCGCACAGAACCTTCCCCAATCTAAGAAAGGAGGTAAACTGGAGCAAAGTTTATTAAGAAATTAAAGTTTATTTGACACGCACTTGGTGTCCAGGTTTATGTTGAGGTAAATAGGAATTTTACCTATTTATGTAATTATCTGCAAAGAACATTGATATAAAGGGCATGTAGTAAAGATTGTCATTTAAACTCAGACAAAAGACGGAAGGTGATTGGTTCCTACTACTTTGCTACGTACACGGTATCCATAAGGCCCTTTTTTGCTTTACTTTTCCTAGCAGCTTATCCTCCCCATTATATTCCATTCGACAATCAGTAAGGGTAAAGGAGCCTATATACGTTTGCCAAAAAATGGCAAATTCGCGCATATGCAAGCGTGTGGATGAGTTATTTGGCTTGATTAGTACAAGTTGATTTGAATATGTGGCCGACTCGTCGAGTGTCTTTTTCAAGGTGAGCACAAATCAAATGGCGCTCGTGGTACATCCACACGTGTACAAACTGACAAATGTTTATGCTCTATACGTTTTAATTAATTAAACGATTACCTCAACCTTCGGATTCAATAATAAACTCTTGTTAAAGATTGTATATTTTAAAATTCTATTGATTCGGTGTAAATATATACATTATTTCAAATCTTGTCAATTTAATTTATTAGATTATTTTTTGTTTATCATTGCACTAATATGCATTGATGAAAACAATATATGTCAAGGTAATTAAATTAAAATGTTTCTCATACAAATTCTAGAATGAAGGTCGAATTTGTAGATTGAGTAGTACTACTTCTATGAAGTTGTTCCATTTACAACCTACTTTGTTGATATTTACGTTTACTTACAATTAGCGTATGTTTATATTTTTTCCCTTGTTTAATGAAAATTGAATGTAGAACTGATAAAAGTAAGAAAGAAACCTGTATATGGATACTTACCTTTTCGCTTCCTTTATTTGCCAAAAATTTCTACAAGTTTTGTATTTGCGGCAAATTGCAAACGTGTAGATAAGCTTCACTTATCAGGAATTAGGTTACTTTATTAACATTGTTACTAACTCACTTTCGCTTTCATTTATTGGGCGTGAATTTCTTATACTTAATAATCATATATCAATTCATGTTTTTAAAAGTTGAAATTTTATCAATTTTTTTTCTCTTTGGATACCTATACTTAAAAATTCTATTGGCAACTTCAGCTATTTATTCATTTTTATTTTATTTATCTCAAATATTTTATGCATGATAGTTAATATCTCTGTACTATCGATTATTTTGTAACGAATCGATTTAAGATTACCACTGGCGCCGATAATCACTAAATTGGCGCGCTATAGTTTAAGTTCCATTAAACATAAACATTGGTTCGTGTTTATTGCTATGTTTTCTTTCATGTAGATTTTTGTAATACATATTTCGAAATTAGCATCTTTATATTATAAAATACAAATAATATGCTGAACAGGAAATAATTTGATAAGAGTTGAGGTTAAATTATACTTTGTCCCTGGACTGCTTTTATTTTCCAGCCTTCAGAGAATCGAAATTGATTATGAATCAAGATTAGAACCAGTATAAGAATGCAGGAGTCAGGGTATGGATGTTAGTGGGGAAAGTTATGTAGTTATTCCAAAGAGAAAGGGGAGTGATAAGTTCATTTTGAATGTTTTTGTTCTTAAGAGAGACTTTGATTAAGGTTTTCTGATTCTATATATTGACAAATGAAGGGTTTTCATGCCCTTAAAAAAAACTTTAAAGCATTCGGTTGTAAAACATGGGAACTGAAAGAATCAATACTTTTGCAGTGTTAAAATGTTTATATAGTTACATTGTGTTATCTTCAACTTGGGTTCTGTTTCATAATATATTACAAATCAATATCATAAGTCTTATCATTTGTACTTGCTACAATTTTATTGACTTTTACACTGCTGACTTTCATTTTTTAACTCCTATAAGTGTGTAATAGTCAGGCACATCATGAAACAAAAATAATTAATGCTTGTACTTTGTAATCTGTATATTTCTATTTAAGTTACTTGACATAACTCAGTAACAATATTATTTTAATAAAAATTTGAAGTTACTAAATATTATTTAAAAATCTATGGAATCAGTCAATACACAACAAATGTTAGATACCATATTTTACTACCTCATTTATCTATGAGAGCATGAGAATATGGTTCTGTTTCTTTAATACCCCAATCCTGATATTTATAAAGGTTTATGATTTTAGACTTAACTCTTTAAGGAGTATTGATCTTCAATATCATTTTCACTTTAATTCATGCTCATTTTACTCTCTTTTAAAGGTTTTTTTTT
>NW_027115357.1:196788-208991 GCF_000696795.3 Halyomorpha halys | reverse complement strand
CTTGGTGTCCAGGTTTATGTTGAGGTAAATAGGAATTTTCCCCATTTATCTTATTATCTGCAAAGAACATTCATATATTCGCCATGTAGTAAAGATTGTTATTTAAACTCAGACAAAAGACGGAAGGTGATTGGTTCCTACTACTTTGCTACGTACACGGTATCCATAAGGCCCTTTTTTGCTTTACTTTTCCTAGCAGCTTATCCTCCCCATTATATTCCATTCGACAATCAGTAAGGGTAAAGGAGCCTATATACGTTTGCCAAAAAATGGCAAATTCGCGCATATGCAAGCGTGTGGATGAGTTATTTGGCTTGATTAGTACAAGTTGATTTGAATATGTGGCCGACTCGTCGAGTGTCTTTTTCAAGGTGAGCACAAATCAAATGGCGCTCGTGGTACATCCACACGTGTACAAACTGACAAATGTTTATGCTCTATACGTTTTAATTAATTAAACGATTACCTCAACCTTCGGATTCAATAATAAACTCTTGTTAAAGATTGTATATTTTAAAATTCTATTGATTCGGTGTAAATATATACATTATTTCAAATCTTGTCAATTTAATTTATTAGATTATTTTTTGTTTATCATTGCACTAATATGCATTGATGAAAACAATATATGTCAAGGTAATTAAATTAAAATGTTTCTCATACAAATTCTAGAATGAAGGTCGAATTTGTAGATTGAGTAGTACTACTTCTATGAAGTTGTTCCATTTACAACCTACTTTGTTGATATTTACGTTTACTTACAATTAGCGTATGTTTATATTTTTTCCCTTGTTTAATGAAAATTGAATGTAGAACTGATAAAAGTAAGAAAGAAACCTGTATATGGATACTTACCTTTTCGCTTCCTTTATTTGCCAAAAATTTCTACAAGTTTTGTATTTGCGGCAAATTGCAAACGTGTAGATAAGCTTCACTTATCAGGAATTAGGTTACTTTATTAACATTGTTACTAACTCACTTTCGCTTTCATTTATTGGGCGTGAATTTCTTATACTTAATAATCATATATCAATTCATGTTTTTAAAAGTTGAAATTTTATCAATTTTTTTTCTCTTTGGATACCTATACTTAAAAATTCTATTGGCAACTTCAGCTATTTATTCATTTTTATTTTATTTATCTCAAATATTTTATGCATGATAGTTAATATCTCTGTACTATCGATTATTTTGTAACGAATCGATTTAAGATTACCACTGGCGCCGATAATCACTAAATTGGCGCGCTATAGTTTAAGTTCCATTAAACATAAACATTGGTTCGTGTTTATTGCTATGTTTTCTTTCATGTAGATTTTTGTAATACATATTTCGAAATTAGCATCTTTATATTATAAAATACAAATAATATGCTGAACAGGAAATAATTTGATAAGAGTTGAGGTTAAATTATACTTTGTCCCTGGACTGCTTTTATTTTCCAGCCTTCAGAGAATCGAAATTGATTATGAATCAAGATTAGAACCAGTATAAGAATGCAGGAGTCAGGGTATGGATGTTAGTGGGGAAAGTTATGTAGTTATTCCAAAGAGAAAGGGGAGTGATAAGTTCATTTTGAATGTTTTTGTTCTTAAGAGAGACTTTGATTAAGGTTTTCTGATTCTATATATTGACAAATGAAGGGTTTTCATGCCCTTAAAAAAAACTTTAAAGCATTCGGTTGTAAAACATGGGAACTGAAAGAATCAATACTTTTGCAGTGTTAAAATGTTTATATAGTTACATTGTGTTATCTTCAACTTGGGTTCTGTTTCATAATATATTACAAATCAATATCATAAGTCTTATCATTTGTACTTGCTACAATTTTATTGACTTTTACACTGCTGACTTTCATTTTTTAACTCCTATAAGTGTGTAATAGTCAGGCACATCATGAAACAAAAATAATTAATGCTTGTACTTTGTAATCTGTATATTTCTATTTAAGTTACTTGACATAACTCAGTAACAATATTATTTTAATAAAAATTTGAAGTTACTAAATATTATTTAAAAATCTATGGAATCAGTCAATACACAACAAATGTTAGATACCATATTTTACTACCTCATTTATCTATGAGAGCATGAGAATATGGTTCTGTTTCTTTAATACCCCAATCCTGATATTTATAAAGGTTTATGATTTTAGACTTAACTCTTTAAGGAGTATTGATCTTCAATATCATTTTCACTTTAATTCATGCTCATTTTACTCTCTTTTAAAGGTTTTTTTTTCATAAAAATTTTTCAATATCGATAAATCTAACATCATTCCCAAAATAATTCAGTTTCCTGAGACAAATTAATGTAACACTGCATATGTTTTAACTTAAGTTGGGTAATTATTAATCTTTAGATTATCAATGATGGATTGTGACAGTAAATGACTCATAGTGAAGATTTTTTGTGTTCTGCACCTAACAACCTACAAGTTTCTAAATTCTACTCATTGTGACGTTGGAATGTTAAAATAATAAAAAAAAGACCAAATGGATTTTTTTTTTATAACTATTAAACAAATCTGTCTCAAACAAAAATTGCATAATATGTAAAATATAATATTTCATACACATTAAATATACTTAATAAAATAACTAAGTTTACTGAAACTTAAATGAATTAAACAAGAATAATGGGTTTGGAGTAGTGTTTGACATGAATAAGATTAATTATTTGTATTTGTAATTATTATGTGTAACTCTTAAATTATAGTTTATATGTACAAGGATGTGGAAATGTGTATTTCAGTGGTAGACATTGTGCTACTAACTCCAAGGACTTGGGTTAATATCTGGCTGTGGCAGATAATTATTTTCTGTTTCACTGTAGCCATGTGTCAGGCCTGTGGGTTCAGGACCCCCGGCCCACCCAGCCTCATTTAAATGGGTACCCTTAATTAGGTACAAGCATGATTCTGACCAAATTACCTCCTTGCACAACTGTTGGTCAGGTAACAGTACTTCCTTACAAAGTCCTGCACCCCGGTTCCAATGGCTCAGATTTTTTTTTAAAATTTTATAGGATTAATAATTTTTTTATAAGAATAACATTCGACCAACTCTCATTTTACAAATTATAACTCAATGAAATGAAACAACTCAATAAAATGAAAACTCAATATTTTATGACCCTTTTTTATTATTTTACCTAATATATAAAGTCAAATATTACACGGTGATCATATATAAAATAAAATATTACACAATGATTGCTAAAACCTTTTTATATAATAGAGGGAAAATACATCATTCTATGCATTTTATTTATTTTCCTAACAACTGTTTTTATTCTTGATGACCTGGCTAAATAAATCTATAATAAAATATATAAACGTCAATAATTAATATCAACAAATTTTAGATGTAATCTGCTATGAAATGTTCATTAAGTATTATGTGCATAACAGTAACTAAATGCAGTTACTGTTAGCAACAGTAAGTAAATAAAGTAACAGTTAGTAAATACGGTTACTGTCAGTAACAGTAAGTAAATCCGTATTTACTTATTGCTGCTAACAGTAACCGTTTACTGTTAGTAGCAATAATTAAATATGGTTATTGTTTGTATTAGTAAGTAAATATATTAACATACAAATTAAAGTCAAAATTAATTTGGATAAACACTCACTTATGTTATTATGCCAATGTTACAATGGCTTTCCTTCCTTGCTTCTCAATTGAGGACTAAATATGAAAATATTCGACAAAATCCTAAATTTTGACCGAAAATACCTGATCCTTAAGTTTGTCTTCTGTTTAATATAACTTTAAATGAATTATACATTTAAGAAAGTATGTATATGCTTTTATATATATAATTTGTATATATTTTGTTTAAGTTAAAATATTTATTAATTTTTACAGGTGGTGGGTGTGATATGGAGAAGGAGAATGCCCCAGCCAGTGCAGATAGAGAAAAAGACAGACCTACACCAAATCTATTGGATGCAGCCAGCCTCTTTGGAAGTAAAAACCATATATTATTATTTAATTAGATGTTAATTGTTAACTGTTGATTGATAAGAGGAGAAGACTGGGTGTGGTCAGCAAAGATAACAAATAAACAAAACTTATTTATTTGTGCCGACATTTTGACCTGAATTTCAGTCCTTTGTCAGGGCTGAAAAACAAAACGAGATAATCTTAATTCAGAGAAACATTTTTATGTTTAGTTCTTTCTATGTTTTTCTGAATTAATGTCTTTATTTCGATTTGTTTTTCAACTCTAATGAAAGCCTGAAATTCATGTCCAAATGTCGGCAAAGTAAATAAGTTTTGTTTGTTTGTGTATCTTTGCTGATCGCTCTCCCACCATCTCCTCATATTTATTATTTATAGATGACTGATCACATTTCAATTAGGAGATGGTTTGGGTTGTTGTCAAGAAAACAAAAAAAAATGGTTTATATATTTATTAATGGTCAACTTTTCAACCCGCACCGTTAGTCTTTAATATGGCTGTTGTGATTGTTGGAGGTGTATACTGGTACAAAAAGAAATTGAATTTTTTCAATCGTAGAATTGAACATTCAATGTTTTCTATTTTTTTTTTTTGTTTATTAATGCAAACCTTTACCGATCACAACAGCCCTCATGAAAACCTACAGTGTGGGTCAAAACATAGGCCATTAATAAATCGTTAAAACTATTTTGTGTTCGTTTTGTCTTTTGAACACAACATTCACCACCTCCTTACAAAAAAAAAACATACATATTTAATTAAATTATTCTTAAAATTTATAAATGTCCAAAATAATGTTAAATTATAAATGTTGAAGAGGGTGGGTGGGTTGCAGTATTCCCAAAGTGATATAAGTAAATTAATAAATACTTAGTGTTAATTTTTTAGCTGAATGCCAGTTGGGAGGATACATTTTTTTTTTTTTAATATTGAAAGTTAGATGGTAAAATAATGTATAAAAAATAATTTACCTTTTTTTTTTTCTTTTTAATAATAAATCAATTATTTTGTAAGTATATTTCATTTTGTTCCAACATTGACACATATTTATTTTTTCTTTACAGCATCATACTGGCCACGACCTGACGGTAGTAATGCTGGAGGTGCAAATCGTTAGTATATTCTTTCATTTATTTAAAGTTCAATTTATATTTATTTATAGGTTTCAATAACTGTTGTATACGTAATGTGAAGCCAACCAAAATTTTTGTTAAATTGTTTTTTACAAGTTATTTTGATAATTTTTCATTTAGCAACATAAATCAAAGCCACAGTATTCCTCTATGCCTTTTGAATATAAGCAGAGAATTTTTTTTAAATGTAAAAAATTATCAATATTGCTGATAATACTTAATATAAAACAATGTTGATTACTTTCTTATTGTAAATGTGGACTTAATTATTCTGTTGAATTATATTATAATTATCTCTATTAGTATCAGAAGTGGCAGGAATTTGAGGAATGTTAAGGAGTTAATCTTGATATTTCAAATGTAGCCGATCTGCACGGAAGATTGACCACAGTTAGACAGAGCATAAAGGAATCTGAGGAACAAAGTAATCTTGAAAAATGTCTTTGATCTGTTTTTTCTTTGTAAGTAGGCTTACATGCTGTAGAAACAGATTCGCCGTATTTAAGTGATATTTTTGATTTGGTGTTGATGCTGTTGATTTTCCCGCATAAAGCAGAATTACTCAATTTAAGCGTAAAAGCGTGGATGCATGATAGTATCCGATGATTGCCCAGTCTGTTACTCCAATGAAAAGGAAGATACTATATCTATAAATAATTCACCTTATAATTTCAAATAACGAAGAAGTGGGTGGGTTGCAGTCAAAAAATTTGACCAAAGTCTCTAAAGATATCAACTTAAACAGCCCTGATGAAGCTCTACAAAGTGGGGCAAAACATCGGAAAATAAATAGTTGCTAACTATTTTTGTTCTTTTTTGACCGCAACCCAGACCATCTTCTTCGTTAAAAGGAAGATACCTTTCACTTCTTGGTAACTGTCACAAGTATAACAAAATTATAATAAAATATTTTGGGCAACGGATCTGCTCTCCTAAACAATTACTCAGTCTATTAAAACACTCTAATTGAAGAGCTCTTAGCAACTATGTACTAAGGGCTACACTGGAAAGAGCTCAGTTGGATAACAGGTGAGGTGGGATTAATGCGATACCACAGTAGTCACAAGTTCGATATAATCATTTTGTTTCAGATTTCGACAGATGGATTTTTTTCCTTTTGTTTATGTGTTTTTAATTGTTTGAATTGATTCATTTTTTCTATTAATAAACATATTTCATTCATTCGCATATTATAATTGTCAACAAATATCTGGATATTTCTACATATTGTAGCATTGTAAATAATAATTATACTTGTTTTTTAGCCCTTTTCGGAGGATACCCCGGTGCTTACAGCGGACTAATGGGTCGAGGCGCCGGAGGAGCCTACCCCTCCAACCCGTATGGTACTACCCTGTCGGTGGCGGCCAGCCAGGCTGCCAACCTCGGTATCAACCCAGCCTGGTGGAATATGGCCTCCCAGATCGCTGCCCAGGATTACCTGGCTAGTCTGCAATTTGCAGGTCTTGCCTCCAACATCATTCCTCCTTATCCTATGATTGCAACGCCACCACACCGTAAGTTCCAATACAGTAATTTTGTAAATATTTATATTCTTAAAAAAATTAAATAAAGTATTTTTTGCTCTATTAAGTACAAAATAATGTTCTGTATAAAAGGAAGATGGTCTTGGTACAATATAAAAAAGAAAAACTCAAATAGTAGAAATTTAATTACTATTTGAATTTGTTTTTACTGCACCTGGACTATCTTCCTTTCATATATTACTCACTGTCAATCAACGATCTTCCAAAATGATGTTTTGGCAGATCCTTGGCCGTAAGTAATTAATTGTAGGGAGATAGTCTGAGTGGTCACACAAATTAAAAAAAGAACTATTCATTAGTAATAAACATTTCGCTCTTCTTTGTAGTATTGATGTTGATCAATTCAAGCGGGGGAATTTTTATATTTTCCCATAAATTTTCATTTAAGCTGCATATAGTTACTTAGCTGTAGTAATCAATCCACGATTTGATTTAATGGATTTTCATTGGTTTTAAATTAACGTTTTAGTTGATTGTATTATGTTAATGCAATGTTAATTTATAATATCTTCTATTTTATAATATAAATAACTTAATTTGTAAGATTTTGTTTTAATATTTTTAGTTTCAGGGGGTAAATCTAGCCACTCCAAGTCTTCTTCGTCATCCTCAACTCCTCCAACCAGTTCGGTTCCAGTTAGTAGTCAGCCGCCAACGACTAGTTCGAGGTAAACCATTATTTGTTAATAAGAGTTTAACTTCTTCAGAGCCCCTTATTCTTCTATTTAAAGTGTATTATATATTATTGAGTTTATCTCAATCATCAAGAATGATGTATATCTATTCCTAGCATCTTTGAGATTTTAGAATTGATGAGGATTTCAAAGTACAAGCACATACATCATTGGTATTTGTCATGCTTGAATATAAGTCAAGGTTCTTTTTCTGAAATTTTCTCAATTAATATTAGAGGTCAATAAAACTATTATCCTTCCTACTCTTCTCTATGAATACAAAATGTGGTCGTGGCTTCTTACATTAAAGGAGGAATAACAGTTTAAAGTTTTAGAAAATAAAGTACTATATTATAGAATACACTATACTATTGAATATTTGGACCTTACAAAGATAAGTTAAAAGGGGAATTGAATATTTAAACTGGGAGTCGAAAAAAAATACATAGCCTAAGGTGTACAAAAAGTAATATAAAGGCGTCTTACGGTATAAAAGCCAAGCGTTACTGGATAAATAAAAGACAGCTACACACTGAGCTTTTTCTGGACGAACCCTGTAGGAGCCAAAGTGAAATATTACTTTAGTTGGATAGGAGCTCACTTAGGAAAATCACAGGGATCTATAATGGTCACTGTAGACTTAATAAACGTATTTTTAAACTCAAGCTTACGGAATCATCTCTTTGCAGATTCTGCATTGTCGAGGATGAGATGGTGTACCACATTATATGCTGGTGTGACCAATTTGCAGAGTTGAGGTTTGCACTGTTTGGCGTGATCGCATCAATGACCCCAAGCATATTTTGATTCTGAATTTACACATCTTAAGATTTATAATGTTGTGATGATCCTGATGCGACAATGTTGTAATGTGGATGGCACATAATAGACCTTATAGGCTGCATTATAGGCTGCATTGCTTTCTGTCAAAAAAGAAAGAAATGTTATTTCGAATAGTGTGAAGTTACTATTGGAAATTTTTATTATGAATGAAAAATTAGTTTTTCAAATCAAATAAAAATTTGTGAAAGGAATTGAAATACTGAAGGAATACTTTTGTTTCATATCATTGCCTAATATTAAATGTTTAAAAATAAATTTTTGGCCTTTATATTTTTATTTAAGGGGCTCTGCATTTGTAATATACTTTTTAATTGTGTATGCTTCTGCTTGTTTTTACAGTAAGACCTAGGCCTTAAGGAGAGGGTTTGTTTTGTTTATATACTTTTCCTCCTCATTCTAATTTAATAACATCCTGTTTGCAGTGATAGTATTATGGGTGTTAGGTTGCCTCCTGACACGGAAATCATCAAGTACACCTCTTCGATCGTTGGCCCAAAGATACCAGGGACTACTAACAGGGGGAGGAAGAAGACCATTTCCTTAGACATGCCCAATATGCATGGCTCCAAAACATCTAAGTCATCATCAATTCTTGTAAGTTTACTTATTTTTTTATTTTTCTTACACTATTTTTTTTTATAGTTTATGAAGATTATTTTAGATTTAAGTTATTTCGTCAGAAGTTAGTTGGGAGAAGAGGGTGCGATCAGTGGAGTAATAATGAATAAAAATATTAAAAGAAGATAGTTGACCGTATGAAATTGTATATATATTATTATTTAATTAGATGTTAATTGATGAGAGGAGAAGACGGTGTGGTCAGCAAAGATATCCAAATAAACAAAACTTATTTATTTGTGCCGACATTTCAACCTGAATTTCAGGCCTTCATCAGTGCTGAAAAAACAAAACGTGATAACAACCTTAATTCAGAGAAATATAAAAATATAAATAAAAAAAACTTTGAAATATATATACTAATAAATTAAGTAGATAGTAGATGACCGATACTAATAAAAGATAAAAAATAAAATATTGTAGAGGTAAGCATTATACAAAGTAAATGATAAAATTTTTTTTATAAAACAGACGGTGTTCAAGTCAATAAGGAAATAAACATCGTAAGAAGTGCAAATAATGTCTAAAATAATAAAAAACAATTTAAATCAAAACAATAAAATGTATGAAAGAAAAGGATATTATGTAATATTAAAAATTAATAAAACTAAATAGAAGGAATTATTGATAGTTTCAACTTAATTCTCATATGTAATAGATAGCTTGCGTTCAAATGAAAAGCTTTAATATTTAACAGATAGGAGAATTTTATTTAAATTTTATAATATAAATTAGACTCTTAATCTCAGGATGGGCTTCTAGGCAATTAGAAACAGACACTCAACTACTAATAACACTTAAACTTAATTAAGATATCTTTTGCAAATGTATTCAATTTTAGGTATAACAAAACTAACCAATTTCATAGAATCTTCTTTTGATGATTTTCTTTGTCTTCTTATTCAACAAACCAACACTTGCTGTAAACAATCTTTCAGCAAACAAACACTAACAATACAAAACATTGGTCCTCTTAAAGTTTTTACTCACAATCCACCAAAGTGTGTTGTTTGGCGATCCAAACAAAGAATCCTTTTTTCTTCGTGGGTGACTCTCCAATGTCTCCGTTTTCAAGATGTCCACCCTTGAGCTGGACAAGAGATGATGAGGACCTTCTCATCCACGAAACATCATTCCCTGTCCGCACCTAAGCAACGAATGTCCAAAACCAACTTTTCTTCCTTCCCCTTCACTCGTTGTTAGTTCTTAACATCAATTGTAGCACTAAGGTTTTGAGTTTTTTCCTATGATTTCCTTTGTAAATAATTTTCTTTAATATTTATTCTTAACTTCTATTTTTTCTTAAATGTATTGTAATTTCAATTATGATGGCAAGTTAAAATAAAGTTTTTTAAAATATTTGAATCTGCTCCAACATGGCCGCGATTCAACGAACTTTTTGCAGGACTCTTGGCTTTATTTTGAATAACATATTTATCATAGACAATGAAAATTGGTTAGTTTGTTTTTAGGTTTAATACTACAAATAAACATGTTTCAATGATAAATCACATAAAACCAACTAACAATCATTTATATATAAAAAATAACTATTTACTCATAAAAGAGGATATTATACTAAAAATCAGTCATTTATAAAAAATAACGATTTGCTCATAAAAGAGGATATTACAATATATATAAAATACACTGGGCAAAAAAACAAAACGGAATATATGTTTCCATTTACAATGGATAAAAGATACACAATAATATAGATAAGTAAAAAAAAGTAATAAGCTATAATAAATATAGAATGTCCGGAAAAGTGATTAAGGAACTAGGGAGAAAAGATATGGAGAGTGGGAAAAAAAATAAAGAAATATTTAAAAAAGACATAGACTTACTCACTTAGGTGAAAGTTCCATCTAAAGTGAGTGGGTACCAACTCGTCTGGTAGATAGTGGGGATAATGTAACTTATTTTATTTGCACCGAGGTTTCAGCCTAAAGTTCAGGGCTTAAAAAAAAAAAAAAAAAAAAAAAAAAAAAGGGATAACCACTACAAAATAGTAAAAAAGAAATGTAACTACAAGAAATTAAGAAGAAAACAGATGATACTAGAGGAAAAATAATAAATGACACTTAAAGAAGATAAAATATTATATTGAAAAAGAAAAAAATTGACCAAAAGGTAACAAACATTAAAAATAACAGGAAAATAAGAAAATATAATTAATATTTTTGTTAAAGGAAGATATTCATGTGCGTTTAAAAGAATTCTAGTAGTATTAAAACAATTTATTATGGGCCATGTAAATAAAAAAATTGTTTAATTACTATTACAGTTCTGCTCACCGCACCTGGACCATCTTCCCTTTATATATTACACACGATCAGTCAACGGTCTTATAATTAATATTTGTTATCTTTTTATATAAATTTTACTTTTTTAATATTATATTTTCTTTTCTTTTAGTATCATTTGTTATCTTCTTAATTTCTTGTGGTTAAGTTAGTTTTCACTATTCACTATTTTATAGTTATCTCATTTTTTGTTTTCAGCCCTGATGAAGGCCTGTTTTATTATTACAAGTTTGTTATTGCTATTAAAAAAAAAAAAAAGATATCCTTTTTTTCCTGTTAACAATAAAATTGATAACAATGATTATTTTCAGCCGAAGCCGTTTGTAGGCTTGGATCTTAGCGGGAAAAGTAAAGAAATTGCATCAGTCGATGATTCTCCTTACCGTTATGTAAGTATGATTATACTTCGTACTAATAAAGAATAATTATAGTTATGAATGAAGTAATTAATAGTAACAATTATTATGATAATTGTAATACTTATTACTATATAATATGCTTAAATGACTGCAATTATCTTTTAAAAGCATTTTGTTTAGGTAATTAATGGGAGCATTTATAATACTAAAGAAAGTCCCGTAACCTTTATTTAATTTAATGCCATTAGGATATAAATTCATAAAGAACCTGAATATTATTAAAATTCGTACCAGTGAAAAAGATTAAGAAAAAACCTTTTAAAACACATTAAGCCCACATTTTTTAATATAAAACTGTAATGTAATAAAAACTTAGCAATTACAATTTTATTCTTATTCATTCTAAACCTTTGTTACTGTTTGGCCTTTTTTCAAACATTTTCATCTTCACCTCATTCAAAATATTAAAAACAGTTTTCAGATTTACAATTTTTGGATTTATTCGTAATAATTCATTGAGGGAGTGGGTGGTATAATCCTACTTTTCCACAAACCAAGCAAAAGTAAAGCCAAAAAGGTCACTCCCATGGAGCTTAGGCTTATATTGTCGTTAATAGGAATGCCTGCCTGGGCCCTTTGTACTTGAGCGACTCCCTCGTGACTGCAGTGGTGCCGGTTCGAATCCGGTCTGGGGGCATCAACTTTTATTTCTGTGGTGGTCCCACGAAATTAAAACTTGATCCCCCACAACAGTTAG
>NW_027115357.1:177473-196472 GCF_000696795.3 Halyomorpha halys | reverse complement strand
AAAAAAAAAAATGTTTCTTTAAAAACTTACCCTCATAGGTTTTCTTTTTGAGATAAATAGAAATTTGTATGAAAATTTTTTTTCTTCTTAATTTTGGAGTTTGTTCCTTTCTAAGGTATCTACTTTCATAAAATCACCTTGAATTAGCTTTTGTAAATTCCAGAGTTAGTCACATTTATGAGAAGTACTGTAAAAAGAAGGGGCATTGAATTATTCATATATATTTTGTTATTTATCTTTGGTTTCTTTGTGATTAATGCAGTATCAATTATATATATGTCTTTGATTTTATAATAGGGTCCTGATATAAGCGATAAAGCAGAAGTGATCCGGCTTGGAGGTCAGACGAACGGGCAGAGCTCTCCTCAACCTGCCGATGAAGGTCCTCTCAACCTCTCTTTAAAACCCGTCCCTGAAAGGAATAACCACAATAATTCTGCTCTTCAATCTCTTTCTGCCCTGTCCCAGACCCTTGGCCAGACTGACAGGAGTAAGCATTTAATAAAATTATTTGTTATTATATGTAATAGCTGTCTTATAAAAATATATTTTACACTTTTACTCTCAACTTTTTATTTTAAAAGACTTCCAACGTTTCAGCCCTCAGGCTATTTTCAATGAGGTTAATAGAAAAGGAAAAATAATTTATGAAGAATAGTTTTGTATTGAAATTATGTGGTTTATGTAAGACATGGGCAATTAGCCTGGTAAAAAGACAATTTAATGAATTATGTACTATTGAAGTTTGTGTTATTAATAATATAAACCACTCTTAAACAATCAATATATTAAAACAGTAATCTAATTCTCCCTAAATTTTATGTAATTTAATCTTCTTAATATATTAAGAGAATAATATTCAAATAACAGTTAAATGGATTAAATTTAATTAGTCCCAACATTGAACCATTTTACATCTTATATTATATTTAATTTCCTGTTTTAATTTAATCATTTTTTTGTATATTAGTATTCGTTATTATTTAATAGACAGAAGAAAACCTGGACCTAAGCCAAGAAGGTTAGCTCCTTACCTTCCTTCAGACTCGTCTCATCCGTCTAGTGGGAGTGAAGAGAATGATACTACTCCTCACAAGGTATGGTCACTTAAAGACCTGTCAAAATTTATGTAGTTGGACTATTTATAAATAGTTAAATTTTACATCACTTTGTAGTGAGACATTTAGAAGGCTATACAACGCTGAATTGAGGGAACCTGGTAAATATTATTCAGGTTATAGCATTACATGTGCACGTAAGCAGTCAAAAGGGAGCAGCGGACAGCTGCGGCTCGCTCCTAGATTTTAGGGACCGAAGAAAAAAAAAAAGAAAATATTGAACTTATTAGACAGATGGTTTCTTTTTTGAAACATGCTGTAATTAGGAAGGTAATGGTGGGGAATAATGGTGGCTTCCAAAAAATCATTGTGCGAGCCATTGGTTAAACCTTGTTAAAAATTTTAATTCAGTCATTTCATTTTCAATAATTTATTGTGATTATAGGCATTGAAAATTTACTAAGTAATAATTGAATTTTATGAAGTAGAAATAAAATTGTGAGGAGTGGAATGGGGAATCGCATATCTTTCTTTTACCCAACGTTTCAGGGTGCGGTCAAAGAAAAAAAATTCAAATGGTCATAAAACTATTTAATAAGAGGCAACATTTTGCTCTAGTTTTGCAGCCCTAATGAAGCCCTGTAATGTGAGGCAGAACGGGTCATATTAAATAGTTTTATGATTATTTAATTTTTTTTCTTTGATCGCACCCAGATTATCTTCCTTTTAATATTACACACTGTCAATCATCAGTCTTCGAATATTAGTATGTATGTACGTGTGTGTGTGTGTAATGGGCTGAGGTCTGCTCCCCCTTGGCGAAATCCTGCCTATGCCCCATGCATGTAAGGTTGTGGGGCTTAGTAATGGACGGATAACTAAAATGTTAATAAACACTGGACCCAACGTGTGAACTTCCGATGAGTAGATTGAAACAGATGGTAGGAATGTATTTAGACTGATTTTGTAAATTTGGGTTTGAATGGGTGTCACTGGACAGTTGTAAGTAGCAAATGATTAGTTGTATCGGCTTTGAACCTCCGGGTTTGCTAAGCCTTATAATGTGTTGAGTCACTGTGGTTGTCCAGAAGGTAGAGATGGGCAAAAATTAGCTATAGTAGAAACTAATAGCTAGAATTGCTATGGATATGACCCTTTTTTCTGAATGAAACATTGATAAATAAATATTGTATCCATGACAATTTTAGCTATTAGTTTCATAGCTGCCTAACTCTGCCAGAAGTTAATTAATTTTATTAAATATTATGTACAGCATGCCATTAGGCTATAATAAACACATGATACATTTATTAAATTTCCTTTTTATATCAATTTTAAATTGAAAACAAATCTATACAGTAGAAAGAAGTAATTAAAATAACCAATAAAGTAAATGAAGTATTTGTGAAAAATTACAAATTAAAATAAAATATATACCATGAACAAGTTTTGTACAGTTTTAAATTTTGTCTATTAGAATATGTTTGGTACGTTTGTGGGTTTATCTTTTTAGTGATGTCTTTTTATAGTCTCCTATTTTTTTATCGGTGGGTTGTTGGAGATGGGAATAAGAGAGAAAACGTTTTGTGTCAGTAATTATGTGGACTATTTAATCATCAGAAAACATTCTTGAAATTAAGGTGTTGCAAGAATAGTTGTTTACTATCCTCATATGTATGTTTTGAATGACCTCTTTTTATAGTCATATGTCACATAGCTCCAAACAGTAGCAGAATAAGTAATTGTTGGGCATATTGCTGTTTTGTATTTATTGTTAACCAATGTTTCACCCCACTTTGCAGGGCTTCGTCAGGGTTAAAAAAATTCAAACAACTGAAATAATGTAACAAAGTTAAAAAAATATATAACATGAAATAATAACACACTTTAAGGTACGGCCAAAAATGGTTAGTCTATTTTTATTTCATGTTTCATCTCTAGTTCATTCTTTAACTTTTAATTAACCTCTAATTCAAGTATGGTGTCTGAAAATTCATTGCTAAGACTTTTGAGAATCATGGTTCCAAAAATGTTCGTCAGTATAACCAATACATTGGTATATCTGAGGTCATTATATATATATATATATATGGTTCCAAAAATGTTCGTCAGTATAACCAATACATTGGTATATCTGAGGTCATTATAAACCATATTCACTGTACTTAATTAGTGAAGTCACATATTCAATTTAGTCTCTTTAGTATTCTTAAGAAAATAAAGAACTATATCACAATACAAAAAAAGTAGCGAAATATGTAGATACACTACTGTAGTTATGGACTAATTATATGATATTTAGGAAATAATTTTTATCTATCTGTTAGTCAATGTTTATTATCTTTTTCTTCTATTTTGGTAGGATGGAAGGCCACGAAATTTAGGACGTGGTGTCTCTAAACCAAAGAAAAACACAGTGGCATCACTCCTTGCCCAGAGTAGAGCTTTAGGGATCAAACCTGGACTCGAAATGGCGCAACTTGCAGCATTGGCGAAATGCTCAGGCATGTATCCTAGTAATGCTCAAGATCCACTCAGCTGGGGATCTTCTCGCCTTCCTGGTTTCAATTCTTCGGAGAGTGCTCTCGACAAAGAAAAGGAAGAGAGTAATCTCTCTAGTTCGCCTAATTCAATATTTGAACATCCTCAACCTTTAATGGTAAGCATACATTTTTACAATATTAATATTATATTGTATTTTAAAAGTTGAAATAAAACTTTATTGTATCGGTTTTCAGACTAGTAAGAGTGAAGATCAAAAGTCTCTAGGAACTGATGGTATTTCAGAAGATAGTCGATCTGAGATATCTGATTCCAGTTCGGAAAGCGACGGCGAAGAAAGAAAACGGGGCGACAGCATATCCTCAGCAGGTAATGATATTGTTATTTTAATATTAATATAATTCAAGAAGTAATGGCTTGGCAAAATTTGTAGTTATGTTTTGTGCAACAAAAATAGAAGATTCTCCAATAAGTTTTGAATCAAATTATCAGGATCAGGGCATCAAAATGTAAGTGGAGTAATAGTACAGCAGCCTCATGCATGGAATCCATCTTATAGAACATACACTTAAGAATAATTAAAAAAAAAAATTAGTTTTGTTAATCTTCACATTTCTGACAGTTCTAAAACTCTTACTAATTAGCTAATTAATTTAATAAAGTAATGAAGGAGGTTTTTGTTTTTGTTTTTCTCAATAACTCCTAAACAGTGCATCCTAGCGAATCAGTTGTGGTACATGTAATTAAACAGTATTAAATTGTGTGTCAAATAAGTACTGTAAAGTGATAATTTAGTCAACTAGTATGTTGTAAACCATAAGCTGTCGTAGATCAAAACAAAATTTATTTTCAAATTTTGCTATAACTGTGGTGTCATACTACATATGAATCCAAACTAACCACACGAAAATGCATTTCTGGCAGTCCTAAAAAGGTTACTAATTTAATAAAGTAACAAATTAGAAAGTTTTGGTTAAATTTTGGTCTTTTTTTGTAGTTTTATGTCCTTAACATCTTAGTGAAAAAATATAATAAAACAAAGCAAAGAACAATAAATTATGCGTCAAATGATTACCATAAAGAAATAATTTGATCAAGTGGTATTTTCTTAAACCATTTGTTCTGGTTGTATATTGACTTCAAAAAATCAGCTATTTAGGGAGTCGGTTACAACCATACCACTTGGCCAAATTATTACTTTATATGACGTATAATTTAATGTTCTTTAATTTGTTTTACTATTATGGCATAAGTCTTTAGAATATTATTATGTTATTGTACTTTTAATAAACTTATTTACTTAATTAGTGATAGCATTTTTAGATGGTGCTCCCCTCGGAAAGAGAAGGAAAATCATCGACGAAGCAAAATTAAGAGAAGCATTACAAAAAGGATGGAAAAGAGAAACTTTCATCACTAGTGTCGGAAGAGGCGGAGTTAAAGGAGAAGTTGTTTACACCTCACCTTGCGGTCGAATGTTCAGGCATCTCGGAGATCTTGCAAGGGTAATTCAATTATTCAATTTTTATAAAATATTTGTTTTTATTATTATCAGTGATCAATGAATATATGTATATATAGTGTTTCAGTCTCAAACACTCTTAATTATTACTTTAAATTCCCATCGTTTTGGCCAATCTAGCCATTCTCAATAACAATCTTAACTATAAATTTATACTTCACATTCAACTATTAAAACTTTTTGCAAGCTATTCTGCCCAGGTCTAATAATTTTAAAATTTATTAAACTTTTGTCTTTAAATATCATCACTCAATTAGCTTTAAATATCACTAACTCAAAGATAAGTAATTATAAGTTTTAACATTAAATAGAATAGTGACAAAATAGGTTAAATTGATTAAAATTATTAGACTTGGACAGAATAGCCTGCAAAAAATTGTAATAGTTGGATGTGAGTTGTAAATTTATTATTTACATTGTCCTTGAGGATGGTTACATTGTCCTTGAGGATGGCCAGGTTGGCGGAAACATTGTACATTAAAAATATTTAAAAAGAGTGTTTGAGAATTAAATAGATACAATTGCCCTTTTTATTCAAGAGGTAACTTAAACCAGAGGTTTTACTGTAGTTTAATAAACTTTGATACTGTTTTGACAATTCTTTCTTTGTTATTTTATGTTGTTTTTTTTCTATTCAGTTTTTAGAAAAACATGGTTCAGAACTGACTCGAGATAATTTTTCCTTTTCCTGTCGGATACTTCTCGGGGACTATATCGAATCTGTCGAGGGGAAGGAACCGATGAGGTTGAGTGAGGAAACTCTCGCCGCTAAGCTACAAGAAATGATGGCCCAGCACAGGTACTTATTTTGTACTTAATTGTTCTCTAATGTTTTAGGACAGTTTTTATATTTTCCTTATACCGATTATTATAAAATTATTAAATTTGATCAGAAAACTGATAAAAATAATTTTGGTAGAACCCTACGGGGCAGTTCTATAAAAATATATTTCCTCATATCTTTCGAAAACTAAGGTTCTCACAAGTCAACATAGGGAAATACATAAAAAACTGCAATTAAACTTATGGCGAATCCTGGAATTTGCAATAACTACTAGCACAAAATAGGCTTAACTGAAACATTTTAATGTGAACATTGTAGCGGTAACAAGACCCTTGGCTACATGGAATAAACCAAACCTACACAGGAAAATAAAAAATATTCAATGATGTAATCTTCTTGGATGAATGGTGACTCTTGAAGTCTTCTTTCTAAATATTTACCACTGATAGTAGACAAGGTTGGTCAGCACCACTAGCTTTCAGGAGACTTCATCATATATATATATAAATAAATATATAGTTGACCGTATAACTTAAAATATGAAGAAAATGGTCAGGGTTGTGGTCAAAAAAGAACAAATAGTTTTTAACTATTTAATGTCCGACATTTGCAGGGCTGTTCAAAGCGATAGGTTAAAAGCTGAAGTGAAGCTACTGTCGTGATTTTTTTTTTTTGTGAAAAAACATTTACTGTCAAATTGTTATACAGTTGCTGTCATAATGAGATTTACTATCGTGGCAATACAGTAGCACTATCAGATCTAGGATGATAAATATTAGTATCTATCACAGTTGGGAAGCTATTGTCACTTAAATCCCATTTATTAGTGATTAATTTTTTTATTAAAACTTATTTTAATCAATAAAATAATTACATTGGTGCCCACCATTTGGCAGATAACCTATAAATGTAGTCCACGGGTACAAAGAGATTGAGAGTACCTGCATTAAATTCAAATTATTCAAAACTTATTTAAATTTTTGTATATTTTTTGTTTATCAAGAGCTGCTTTGGATCAGAATAAACTGGAAAGAGATCGACTGGCTTTGGCTGCCAAAGAAGCGAGAAGGTTAGCCAAAGAGGAAGCGGCAAGGCAGAAAGAACAAATGCGGTAAGCTTTCTTGTCTTATTTAAAGCCAATACTTTCTCTATTAAAAACGTAATGCATTTTAACATCTGATATAATTCTATTTTTTCTTTTTACAGCTTGATTAAAGAGCAGGAAAGAACGGAAAGGCAAGAAGCTGCTAGAAAAGAAAAGGAGCAGAGGAGTCAGCAATTGATGGAGGTTAGTTCGACGGTGGCTATATTGCATGTTTACATTTAAATCCAAATAAATTATGTATGTTTTTTTTTTTTTGGAAATTAACATTAATTGTTTAAAAGTGTAGATCATTTTGTTTATTTCTTTTTAGAATGTTTTCTACATTTTTGTATGTCAGATGTTGGGTGATGGCCATATCAATTGTATAATTTCATATCTAAATTACTATCTGTATATGTTTATATGTTGATGATCATATATGTCATAATATTGTATTTGTTTGTTTTTTGTTTTGTTTTTTCTACACTTTTTGCACTTACTACATATCATATTTTAGTCAAAGGTTAGCCTCACAATGTATCAGTTAATTCTTTTCACCTTTTTTTCTTTCTTTTTTTTTGCACTTTATTTCTCTTTTTCTCTCCACTTGGATCTTTGCTATTTTTTTTTCTTACTTTTATTGTGGTAAAGTGTTTAAATGATAGAAAAAATTATGAATTTTATTCCTAAAATTTGATTTTTATTTAATCTTTTTTTTTTTCTTATCTGATATGATCTTTTGATTAGTAATGTTTTTTTAATTTAATAAAAATTGTAAAGTGAAACTTCTCTTAACAGACACCCCTAAATAGTGGACAGCCCTCATAACTGACAATTTTGTTAAGGTCCTGGCCAACAAGGTACTTATTTTTAATGCATTTGAATCTTTCTCTTATGGAATTCTACTATTCCGTAAATGGGCTCCAAGTCCATTCCACATTAGCACTTATTATTCCTCAGTATGTATATTCAAACTCACAATCCGAGAACTAACTGTGGGTATTTTATTTTGGGAAATAGTACGATCCTGATACATTTTTTTTTTCTGAATTACATTAACAAAATTTTGTATTAAATAAAAAGTATTGATTATGTATTTTTATTTATTTATGTAGTTATTTAATATCAAGTTACTGAGAAAATAAATGTTATTAAAGAAATTTTAAATATATAAAAAGTAAGTAAACACATTTTTTTTTCAAGATCGTTGATTGACCGTGGGTAATATATAGAAGGAAGATGGTCCGAGTGTGGTCAAAAAAACTCAAATAGAAATTAAAGTATTTAATGTGATCTGTTTCACGTTGGAGGACTTCATCAGAGCTGAAAAAAATACAAACAACTAAAATAATATAACAAAGTAAGAGAATAAATAACATGAAGTACAAATAAACTAATGTATACCTAAAAATTATTTAAAGTACGTGAAAAGTTTATAATAATGAACTAAGTAAATTAAAGAAAATAAAAATAAGATGTACAGTAAAAAATATAAATAAACAAGGATTACAAAAGTTATTAGGCAATGAAAACAGGAATAATAACAATTAAAAAAAGAGAAATATAAAAAGATAGTACACACTCTAAAAAATGGAAAATAAGGGAAATAAAAATAAAACAAAAGTCAAGAAAAAAAAGAAATATGAACAAAATAGGACACCCATCGTTTGAATGGAGGAAAGCAAGAAAATGAGCTGAAGGCTGATGTAAGGTTAAAATTGCCATGGATATGATATTTATTTATCAAGGATTCATTCATGAATAAGTCATATCCATATCATAATGAATGAGTCGTATCCATGGTAATGTTAGTTATTAGTTTCAACTATGGCTAATTCTTGCCCATCTCTGCCCTCCATTATAATGGACTTTAACCTTCTTTTTATTTATGTGTTGTTTTTTTTACCGCAGCCAGACCATCTTCCTTTTATATAAATACATTTTAGTATTTTTAGTGTATTTAAATAATTAGATACATCATTCATTTTAGGAATTTGCATATGTAGTTGCTATAATTCACAAAATTTCAACGGGCCTTTGTTGTTTTATACAAAATTTTACTGATAATTTTCTCAGAAACTCATTCCACCTGTTTTATTAGGGTATATTGACAACTCTAAGAGATAATTATTTATTTTTTTGTGTATGAAAAAAAAATTCAAGCTACAATATGTTCATAATTATATTATTGATTATCAACCAGAATGATCGAGGAAAAATATTCTTAGGATCTCTGTTGGGGGGGGGTTCCTTAGATAACAAATTTGCACCCAAGTACAACTTGACCCCTTTTTAAAATACTTGCTGGTAATGTATAAAAATAATTCTAATAAGCGGGATTAAACATTGATCCCCTATGCCCAAGTAGTCGGGTTCCAGAAACCACTGAGCACATCGTACTCACCTGTACCGCCTATGAGGCACTGAGAGCCAAGATGATGAGGGAGACAGGACTCTATGTTCTGACGGAGAGCGATCTCACTGAGCTGATAAAGAGAGAAAATTAAGTGTATGGGTGGAAGGAAGCTATGGGCTCTTCTAATTTCTCCCTGAATAGGAGAGAAGAAACTACACCAACAAGGCCTCTGTAGAAGAGCAAGATATGTTGCAGCAATGAGTTGTACCCACTGCTGCGAACACCCGTATTGCCTAAACAGGTAGGGTAGGGTAATAAATAAATAAGCGGGACTAAACCAATCTACTTTTATTAGATTATTTATTGATACTTTAAAAAAAAATACTACAATTTGATAAAATAAAAATTACTTATATATGTATAAAAAAGGAAACAACACATTAAAAACATAAGACAAACCTTATAAAGGAAAAAATATATATATAAATAGTGAGGGAGTAGCTCATTGGTAAGGCACTATGATATTAACTCCATGGACCCATGTTTGACTCCAGCTGTGACAGATAATTATTATCTGTTTCATTGTAGCCATAGGTCAGCCCTGTGAATTCTGGAGCCCTCCAAGATCCACCTAACTACAAAAAGTGGGTACCCTTAATTGAGTAAAAATCTGGTGGTTGAGCTTGATTCTGACCAAATCACCTCCTTGTACAACCATTGGTCTAGTAAAAGTACTCCCTCTAAAATTAGAAAAATAAATCTTTTACTTTAAGTTGGATTTTTTCCATATACACACTTCACAAAGGTGTTCCATCATTATTATTATACATACATTATTCCAATCAACTTTTATACTTCTTAATTGCTCACACCATGAATTAATAAAGTGTACTGCAGTTTTTAAACTTAATTTAGAATCAGCAAACTTACATCAAACTTTCAATTGTTTTCAATTAATCAATTTACATCCCTAAATCTAACATTTGCTGGGTCTGCTAGTAGTAGAATAAAATTCCCAACAGAGTGCACTAAAATGGCCAAAATTATAAATGACACCAAAACATATTATATATCTATATTATGTATATAGAATTGTTTGCAAATGAAATCAATAAAAAAATTGTATTCTTTATGATTTTATTTTATGTTTTATAGTGTGGGTTTAATGAGGTTTTAAGAATATTTTTTCTCTATCATTCTGATTGGTAATAATTTTACTATGAATACCAGTAAAAAAAGATACAAAAAAATTATAAAATTGTTAATAATATATTGTTTCATTTTTATAGTTACTCCTTCTTAATTGACTAAATCATCTCCTCCATGGGTGTCTGTTATATGGAAGTTTCACTGAATTATGTGAAGGCCCGGAATCATTTAGAGGCTGTAGGTTGGGGGAAAAATTTGAAGTAACTTCTCTTTAAAAAAAAACAAAAAAAAAACTTCTCTTTTTCTTAGGGTCGAAAGAGGCTAGCTTTCACGAGTGAAGAAAAATGGAGGATAATTAGGGAGATCGAATCGGGGAAAAGCAAATCTGACGTTAGCCGAGAGTTGGGTCTGGCCAATTCAACGGTGGCGACTATTTGGAAACAAAGGGGCAATGTAATGCCTACACCTGGAGCTTGTTCGGTACGATACGTCGAAGCAACATCGTAGATTTAATGTATTGAGGCTTCCAAATTTCGTTTATTATCTCACAATCATTCATAAAGTTTCATAAAATGTTTTTGTACCTTGCAAGATCCTGAGTTTTTTAATGAAAATTATTATCCAGTTGTACTTGGTCACTGAATATACAATAAATGTCTATAATGAAAAGATGATTGGGGGGGGTGCCCCGTGCAGTCAGTGAAGAACACAAATTAGTAAAAAAAATATTTATTAGTGCCAAAGTTTCGACCAGAATTTCAAGCCTTCATCAAGGCTGCTTGAACAAGATCTTAAGTCCAAGTGAGCTCAGAAAAAATATTACCGTGTGAGCTACTGACTTCACTTGGATTTAAGATCTTGTTCAAGCAGCCTTGATGAAGGCTTGAAATTCTGTTCGAAACATTGGCACTAATAAATAAGTTTTTTATTTATTTAAGTTCTTCACTAACCGCACCCTTCACGATCTCGTCATAATATAAATTCACGGTCAGATTTGGGCTATTATTAAACTAAAAGCTAAAATTGCCATGTATACAATATTTATTTATCAATGATTCATTCATGAATAAGGGTCGTATCCATGGCAATTTTAGCTAGGAAAAAGTGGTCCCGAAAATGAAAAGATAGTGAGTTATTGAATGTTTGAGTTGAAATATCATGAAAAATAAAAATCAGAGTTGAATTGTGTAAGTGAGCAGAGTCCCGTATTTTTTTCTCTTTGTAATGAGCTATAATTCAAAATCGTAGATTTTTTAAAATATAATTTTTCTAAAATTGCAGTAAATATATTATATTTTCAGTAAATATTTCACCCTTTTTGTTCATAGGCTATATTAAAATATTTGCCAGTTTTAAATATATATAGA
This sequence comes from Halyomorpha halys, assembly GCF_000696795.3. Taxonomy (NCBI): domain Eukaryota; kingdom Metazoa; phylum Arthropoda; class Insecta; order Hemiptera; family Pentatomidae; genus Halyomorpha; species Halyomorpha halys. Next base: position 184,650 of record NW_027115357.1, on the reverse strand, counting down.
TCCAGGCCCTTCTCGCAACGATGCCTCGATTAATCATTGGGTGAAGACTAGGAGGAATATCTTGATATAATAAAGAAAAAGTTTGTAAGGGCTTGAGGTGCTTCAGTCTATCAATAAATATTTTTGAATATTAGGAGAAGATGGTCAGGGGTGCGATCAGCAAAGATACACAAATAAACAAAACTTATATAAATAATAATTGGAGAGGTTTGTCGGGGAGGTACGGTCAGCAAAGAACAACATAAATAAACAAAACAATATTTATTTATTTTATGCCAACGTTTCGACCTGAGTTTCAGGTCTTCACGGGGAGTAAGGTGTAGAAGCTAGGCCAAAACCAGTTTGGAACTCAGGTCGAACTGTCGGCATAAAATAAATAAATATTGTTTTGTTTATTTATGTTGTTCTTTGCTGACCGCACCCCCCGCCTAACCTCTCCAATCAGTAATCTACGATCAACTATTTACACCTTAAAACTTATTTATTTGTGACAACATTTTGACCTGAATTTCAGACCTCAATCAGGGCTGAAAAAAACAAACAAGATAACCATAATTCAGAGAAATATCAAAAATAAAAATAATAATAAACTAACTTGGAAATATACATAACAATAAATTTTAATAATTAGATGGTTGATTAATACTAATAGAAGATAAAATATAATATTGCAGAGGTAAGAATTATACAAAACAAATGATAAAAAAAAATAAAAAACAGAGAGTTTTCATGTAAATAAAGTTTATTTATTTATTTTTTAATTTGTTTTTTTTTATCACTTATTTTGTATAATTCTTACCTCTACAATATTATATTTTGTCTTCTATTGGTATTATTCTACCATCTAATTAATTTATTGTTTTGTATATTTCCAAGTTTGTTTATTATTTTATTTTTATTTTTTATTAATAAATGGAATATGGTCTGGGTGCGGTCAAATAGGAATTATTTTTCTATGTAAATTGTGGCTCATTAAAATAGTTATCACTATTTGAGTTTTTTTTAACACACCTGGAACATATTCCATTTATTAATAATACACACGGTCAATCAGCGATCTTCCAGTATTTTATTTTTTATGTTTCTCTAAATTAAGATTGTTATTTCATTTTGTTTTCAGCCCCGATGAAGACCTGAAATTCAGGTTGAATTGTATGCACAAATAAATAAGTTTTGTTTATTTGCGTATCCCTGTTAACCGCACTCCTAACCATCTCCTCCTCATATCAATCTATGATCGACTATTAACTGCTCATATTTTTGAATATTTTGACAAAAGATTTTTTTTTTCCACTTCCTTATTTAGATAGGAACAGGGAATAGTTGGGGAATGCGATGGACAGACACTTTTAGATGCCCTGTATCATAATTTCCTTTGGATTTGTAGTTTTGTTATTTTATTTTTTTCAAATATGTACAATTTAATATTAATTTTCAGAAAAATAAAATTTTAAAAGGTATTACAACATTTCTTTATGATTATCATAAAATATTGTTTTAATTTACGATTTGTTATAAGGAAAATATACGATCTATTTTGTCATTACAAGAGCGAAATTTGGACGCCTTGAGTACAAGTTAGTGTCGAGTAGTCGAAGCATGAAGAGCATTTGCAGAAGCTGCCGTGGCGGTCTAGGCTCCTTCCAGCATCGTTACCCTGCATCACATTTCTATCTTTCTCTACTTCACATCTTTGGGAACATCTTTCTCTGAAGTTTGTTCTCGATTCCTTCTTGCCTACTCATTGACCCATTAATAATTTAACATAAGATCGGTTGAATGATAGGTTATTTCTGCTATATGGCTGTAGTGTTTCTTGTGTTATCTTTTGTTGTATGCTAGCATGTTTTTGTTTTTCATTGACTTTTTCTATAAAAAAAAATATATTTTTTTAAATTCTATAATCTACTCGTTCAGTCATGATATACAGAGATTTAAGGTGGTTCAAGGTACTTGGCCCACCTCTCATTACCTGCAAAAAGAATACACTTATTAGACCTGTTTCACAATACTCCAACTTTTTAAAATTTAAATATTTTTGTTCTAAATGTTTATTTAATTCTACACAAACTTCTTAGTGCCTATTCAAAATTAAATTGTACAATAAATAGAGCCAGTTTTTTCAACCCAATTTTTGATTACTTTAATGAAAACTATGTATAATTACTAGTCATAATTGATGAGTCTGCCGAGTATAGTTAGGGGGAATTAAAAATGGCGGCTATTTCAAAACTTTAAAAAAATTAATTTTTCATTCAAAGCTCTATATGTTTAAAACTACTACTAACACAAGAAAACCTAAGAGAATATCATTTAAAGTTGAGTAAATTTGCCGAATAGACATATTTAGGTTCAATAGTTTGCGAGATATGCCTTTTTAAATTGCAACATTTTATAAAGAATGAACTTTTAAAGATATAGCACTCCGAATGAAATATTAATTTTTTTTAACATTTTGAAAAAGTTGCCACTTCTTATTCCCCCTACCTATACTTGGTAGACTCATCAATTTTGACTAGTAATTATGCATAGTTTTCATTTAAGTAATAAAAAATTGGGATGAAATAACGAACTTTTTTCTCCTCTTGGGCTCTTGTACTAAAAGATTTAACTGTTAATTTCAAGTAATAGTGTTTTGAAAGAACGGGGTAGCTTACTGAGTAAGGGACTATATTGTTATCTTCTGCGCCTGGGTTTGAATCCAATTGTGGCAGAATATTATTTATTTTGTTGCTTTAGCTGTGAGTCAACCCTGTAGGTTTAGGTCACACAGTCTATAAAGTAGGTATCCTTAAGTGGGCAAAAACTTTATGGTTGAGCTTGATCACGAACAAAAATCACCTCAATTGTTCAAGAAACAGTAATTTTTTATAATGTACTGAACTTCTTACACTTTGTAGGTTGTAGTGGTACAGGTTTATTGCATATTTTAAAGTGTATCTGGTAACAAGGAAGCTGACAGGTTGGCCAGGAATCGTTTTAAGAAGACTCCTATAACTCTGTGTGCAGTATAAGGCTTGGCTAGGCAAAAGTACCACTAAAGGCTTCGATATGGCTTCAAAGCTAAAGAATATTGGCAAAACAAAAGCTGTTTCTGGACAGATCCTGCGACAATCAAAGCAGTTACTTCAGCTGGACAGGGTCACTCTGAAGAAAATAACAGGAATCTTTACTGGTCACTGTAAACTCAATAAATACACATGTTCATTCTCAAGCATTAAGGATCATCCATTTGTGAATTGTGGAACACTGAGAATGAAACGGATGGCATATCAGATCCTCTATTGGTTTGATCAATTTGAAGGCTTAAGATTTGTTCTGTTTGTTATGGATCATATAGTGAAACTAAATCAGTGTCAACTTGTCGATCGACTAACTTAAATGAGATTCATAGAATCTACTAACCTTTAGCTTTAAACAGCTCATTATGATGTTTGTACACAACAGGCCTTGCAATAGCACATAATAGGCTGCTGTGCATTATTCCAATAAAAATTGTATTCCAATCCTCAATTATAAAGCATTTTGGTAGCATTTGAACATTTTTTTCATTATAATTTTATGTAGAATTAAAAAAAAATTAAGTTGAAACTTATATTTAAAAAAAATAGTAATAATGTGTGAGACAGTGTCATTGGGTGAAATCTATTTACAGGTATTGAGGAGATGGTCAGGTCTCCTGAAACACCATAATCCTCTGCATATCATGACTGAGCAGGAACATTATAGTTATTGCATGCTTGCTTTTTGAAATTCTTTGAAATAAATGGCTTATATCTCTTGAAATCTTTCACTGTTTGCCGACTGGATGCTGTAACCACTAGAACCGACGGCTTACTAACTGGATTTTTTATTTATTATTTTTTGTTTGATCGTAGTTACTTATAACTTAAATGTAATTTGTTTAACTATTTAATTATAATGGCTGTTAAAAGATAACAATTTTGTTTGCTTTGTTAGTTTTTTGACATCATTAACTTTTTTTATTTATTATTAGTTATATGTTCATTGTTTTGTGTCTGCATGTAAAGGCTCGCAAGAAAAAGCAGGAGGAATTGGAACGCCAAAGGTTAGAAGGCCAACAGCGGAAACAACAGGTTAGTCTTTAGTTTTTATCTTTTCTTTTTTTTCATTCGAGAAAGGATAAGCCATTTTTTTCTTTTAATGCATTGACAAATTTTATTATTATGATTATTATTGCACTGCTGAATGTTAGCTTTATTCTGATCTAGAATAGTATTTTTAAAAATGCAACTAAGATTTGTTTTTGGAAATTTTTTGGTAACTTATAACATTTTGCTTGTTGATTCTTTTTTTATATATTCTAAAAGAAATTATAATTAAATAATGTTTTTTGTCAAGTTTATGGACTGATTAAAATGATATTATATTTAGTCGTATAACTTTTGATATTATTGTAATAATGACATTTCATTTTGTTTGTTTTTGTTCCAGGAGAGAGAGTTGAAAAGACAGCAGGCAGCTATTATGAAAGAGCAGGTAAGTGAATGACGATTAACGTCCATTATTTTTCTTAACACTGCGTTTTCTTCCTTAGGTTGTTTTGTAGTGGTTTTGTGATCCATCAAAGACACAATATTTGTGCGTATGTGTGTGTGGATTCAAGATGGTGGCCCAGATCTATTTCACTTCCTCTTGTAGAGTTGTAGAATTCCTCTTTTTTTCCTTTCTTTTTATTTTTCTCCCCAGTGAAATCGAGTAATTGTTAAAAATATATCTATAATTTTCTAAATAAATAATACACTTAATTTTTTTCTTTTATTAGTTAATTATTTCTTACCTTCTCTTAACTAAAGATAAAATTCTGTTTGTAGTTTAATTGGACGATTCAAATTTTTTTAAAAAGAAACAAAAAAGTCCTATTAACTCTTCTTATTTAAAGATAAACATCCATTTATGTTTTTAATGTATATCCTTGGTTATGCTAAGTTTATTGACAGGCAATATGAGATATTCCATCCATTATTGCCTAGTTTGCAGTATCCCAAATACAAGTTATGACATAGTTTTTTTTACTTTTCGCATTTGTATAACCATGAATTTCATTGTAATTGCGCAAATATGGCAAGTAAACAAAATACGAGATGTCCTATACTTTGCGTCCTGGACACTAACATAAACTATCAGTTATTTTATAATTGGCATTCAAAATGTTATCTACTTACTAACTTCAGTGATAACTCATTTTAATCTTATATTTTTGAAATCTATTTTCTGTCTTATAAATAATAATTTTAAATTTTCAAAAACAAAAATGGATTCTATTTAAAACATAGGGTAGTTTGACTGTTTTTGAGTATGAAACTGGAAGTTCTTATATCTTCAAAAGTTCTGAACCAATTGTTATAATTTTTTTTAATGATTTCTGTGTAATCCATAATTTAAAATTCATAGGTATTTTTTAGCAAAAGAGATAAAATTTATTTTCAGTGGGACCAAATGAATTGACTTTTTTTAAAATGATTTTTAGGAATTATATTTTCGGTTCCTACCTATTTTGAATTACAAGGCTGATTTACATGCTCATTGTTTTATTTCATTCCTATTATGTTCTTCTGGAATTGTGGAAAAAAAAAAAAAAATTGTGATAATCTGGGGTCTGGCTGACAAAAGTAAAACTTCTGGAAATGAAATAATATATTAAAATTTTATTAATAATGATCATGTGTTCCGTCTTATAGTTCATGGCAGAAAATATTAGTCATAGAATTATAATAATAATTAGAATTGAATAGCCATTTTCCTGTCAATTCTAGTAGAAAAGTTTTTTATATTGTAATAGGACAGTATGAGATAACAGGAGCTCTCTCAATTGGACCAGAACTACCGGGATTGTTAAGCTCCTCTATCTTCTTATTCTCCTTTAAATTTAAAAATTTTTCTGCTAGAATTGACCAGCGTTACCCCTACCTCATATCACTTTTGTTTCATTTCAATTGTCCCATTACCTTTGCGTCACAAAATCAATTTACTATAGATTAATTGTCATTGAGTGTCAGTAAAGAAGTTTCATTAAAAAAAATTCTTTATGTTTCACTTTTCATTATCTAAGGATGGAAGAGTTTTAAATTCACTGTAAATATTTAACATCATCAGCTGATCATTTTGGCAAGTTTTGTTTGTTAATTATGATGAGATGCCCCTACACGTTTGCCAAACAATAGAAAATTCACACATGCACTAGCGTTTGGATGAGTTATTTGGATTAACAGGGACAAGTTGGTCGGAATTTGTGGCTGATCCGTTGATGGTTGGTTTTTGGGCTCAAATCAAAGGCTGTTTGTGGTGCATATATATATATTTGTGCTTATTTAGTATTATTTATAGTGTAAATCGAATGTAACAGTCGATAAAAGTCATAAGAACTCAGAAGTGTTTGGATACTGACTTTTGTTACTTCCTTTGTTTCCCAAGCGTTTGTACAAGTGTAGGATTTGCAGCAAGTGGCTTACTTGTAGATCCCACAATAAACATCAAAATATTTTATGTTGCAAGGCTCGTTAAAATCATTCAAAAAGAATAAAAAAGAATAAGTGCATATAGCTGATAATTTCTTAGAAACGTGTTCTAAAATATAAATCTAAAATTATAAAATATAATAAACATCACTTTTTAGAAGTCTTTGATGAAGGATAAAGGTAATTAGTGAGTAAAACATTTTATAAATTTTTTTCAATTGATTGTCTCAGGACAATTTTACTTCATGAAACTACAATAAAGCAGCGACTAGGTTTTTCGGATTCATGGGACCTCAAAACAAGTATTTCCGTTGAAAACTAATTCAAAATTTTACACAATCACTTTAATTTTCGTTACTAAATATTCCATATACAGGTAAGTGAAAGTAAAAAAAGATGAAGAAAAATTTAATTTTTTTATATCTTAGTCAAGAAAAAAAAAATTAAAATCTGTACCGTTACAACCCATGAAGGGTCAGGGGTTGAGTTTTTTTTTAATGAAATTACTGTTACTAGACCAACGGTTGTGCAAGGAGGTGATTTGGTCAGAATCACGCCCCTTATTCAAGGGTCAATGAAAAACTAAAATGTATTTACTTACTAATTTGAATGTGCTACTCACTTTGTTGTATTTTGTTTTTTTGATTAGAGAAAACAGAAAACATTTATATGTTAGCTATTATGAAAATTTTAGGACA
>NW_027115357.1:164276-177313 GCF_000696795.3 Halyomorpha halys | reverse complement strand
AAAAAAAAAAATCGCTTGATATAATTTTAGGAATTATTTGTAATTAACAATTTTAGGAGGATTAATTTTTTTTTTTAATTGAAATAGAAAATAGATTTTAAAAAGATAAATGAGTCCTGAGAAATCATCACTGGAGTCCATTGTTAAGTCCAAAATAAATATGTGTCATAGCCTTTTTAACTCCAAATTTTCGAGTGTTGTATTTAATGCATCATTAAAATTTAGTCAAGTCGCGATATAAGAAACACATTCAATAGCTTATACAATAACTAATCTCCTTTAATAATCATGGAGGCTTTAGTCAAAGTATAATAATTATGATGGCTTTGGTTAAAGTGTATTAATTATAATTGTTTTGGTCAGAGCCAATAGTACAAGAGCCCAAGGGGAGAAAAAAGTCAGTTATTTCATTCCAATGTTTGATTACGTTAATGAAAACTATGTCTAATTATTAGTCAAAATTGATGAGTCTGCCAAGTATAGGTAGGGGGAATAAAAAATGGGAGTTGTTTCAAAAGTTTAAAAAAAAAGTAATTTTTTATTTGGAGCTCTATATCTTTAAAACTACTTACAACACTAGAAAACCTAAGAGAACATCATTTAAAGTCGAGTAAATTTGCTAAAATGTCAGCTCTAATAGAGCTATTTATGTTCAATAGTTTCTGAGATATAGCTTTTTAAAAAAGCAACATTTCATAAAAAATCAGAAGTTGAAAATCATTTGACGTAGATATGTCTATTAGCACTCAAATTAAAGTTATTTTAATGTACTATAAATTAGTTTATGACGTTTATCTACATAGGAGTAGTAGTTTTTATGATATTTGCTAGAATAACAGTGTTGTTGGTAGTTTTAAAGATACAGAGAATGGAAAATTAAGGTTTTTTTAATGTTTTGAAACAGCTGCCATTTTTTATTCCCCCTACCTATACTTGGCAGACTCACGAATTTAGCCTTGTAATTATACATAGTTTTTATTAAAGTAATAAAAAATTGGGCTGAAATAACTGCCTTTTTTTTCTTACCCACTCTTGTACTAGAGATAATTGTAGTGGCTTTAGTAAAAGAGCCCAACTTTGAATTCATATTGAAGTAAAATTTCTAATAAAATTGTTGAAAGTCTAAATTTTAGGGAATTTCACGCTGGTTGTTTTTATAAAAGGCAACTTTAATCTACCTTTTTGTGATTATAACTGAGAAGTCTTTTAAAAATTCCAGTCTTGATCCTTTTTTTGTTGCTGTTGAAAATCCGTACCTTTAATCGAAAAAAAATAAAATCATAAAAGCGAGCCTAAACATCAAAACTTCCAATGTTTCTTTTCTTTTTTTTTTAATGAGCACTATTAGATTGTACCATTAATCTAGCAAATAGGTTGATTCCTGATATTGCTTGAAGAAAAAAAAAAATTAAAAACTGTTTTCCTAAATTAATCTCCTTTATTCTAACCAGCCCTTATGTTTATAAAAAAAATTTGGTAATACTATTAACCATGGTTCTTGGTTACGATTTTGTCTGAACTGACTTTTCAGAAATCGAGTTGGGTTTCTGTCTGCTTTCTTTGTATTGTATATGTATTGGATGTTTTGGGTATATTATATGTGGATTAGAGCTGTTTTTCAACTGTCGTTCCTGCCACATTCACTTCTTGGTAGGTTTTTAAACTTGAAGTAAATAATTTTCTGTTTTAGTAATGAAATAAGTTCAGTTCTTGTCTGTCTGATAGCTGATAGTAAGAATCCCCTGGGATTTCAATCAGGACAGTTCATTAAAGTTTTTAAATTTTTATGCATTTCTAGGTAATCAAGATCATTTTTGAGTTTCTTCCTGATTTCCCTGACTAATAAATAAATTTATCTTGTATCTTTTGGAACAATTAATTTTTGGAAAACAAACAAATAAACAAAGATCACAGTCAGAAGATTGAAAGATAGGATGATTTGTAGATCGGGAAGATGGTAGTGGACTTTCATATAAATGACTGAATAGTTGACATTATATAAATGGATATTTTAAACATACCAAGTTTGTGGGCTTGATCTGCAAGTTTTTCTGTAGGCCATACTGTTGGATTTCCAGCCTGTTCTTACCCACTAACATCCTGACTATGTCAATCAGATTTGTTTTTTAAAATTCACTAGCCCTACAGACTCCTTTAATAATGTTGATCTGACCCCTGTTGAACATATCCGCTACTTTTGGAAAAATGGCTAACCTGGAATCCTTACACAAGACTGAAAAGACAGGAAACTGCACGTCGATTTAGACTATTACTTACTGAACAAACGGTCTAAACTTCCAATTCATTAAAAAAGACTGATCTACATTACTGTAATAAGGCCAATGTGAATATATGAAGTTGAGCTTTGGGGCTCTACTAAACCTTTGAATTCCTCTTGTATCCTATCCTTGCATTCCAAAATCCTCTATACTCCTTACTTTGTCACTAATCAAATCATCCATCAGGACCCAATGTTCCATATGTTGCCGATATGGCCAGAACCAGATACCAATCCTTACATGATAAACTTCCCAACCACCTAAACCCACTCGTTTCTAAACTGGCTTCTCTTTCATTACCTAATAATCCTCCTAGGCGCCTAAAAAGAAGATGGCCACGATACCTGCTAATGTAAAACGTCATTAGAGTGCTATCAATGAATAGTTTCTCTACACGCCTGTAACAATCCATTTTAACTGAAATCAAATTTTCTAAATGTATTAGTATAAACAGATGTAAATAGCAATAAATAAATAAATAAAAAAAATTCACTAGTGGTCTAAGTCCATTAATTTTTTAAGTAAATCTGCCAATTTTTCTGTATATATCAGTTGGTTGAGGATTTTCTTATATGTTTGAAAGCTTAGAAAGACTTCTTTTACTCGTTTATTGAAAGAGTATCTCTGATAGAGGTTCTCTTGTAAATAGAATCTTTGTAGAATTAGTTTTTTTTTGGGAATGTCAAGGTTCATTTCTCGGGGCCACTGCGGAATAAATATTGACCAGCCCAGTTGGAAATCGAACCCATAACCTTCTGAACCAAGCGCTCTGGGACCCTCACCCCACCCCGCTCAGCTATCAAGTCCTCAAATAGAATCTTCTTTTATTTTTAAATTTCCTTTATTTACCAGTTTTATCGTTATTAATTTAAAATATCTGTCAGATTATAAAAGAGGGTAAGACTGTGGTGTAATTTTCAGGATGTGTTTTCAAGAGTCTTGAATTAATTTCTGACCCCTTAGTTTAGTCCAATAATTTCAATCCAGCTAGATTTGTCATTTATGTGGTCTTCTATGTGGTGGAACTAGAACTGTCAGTCCAATGGTATGCGTATACATGTATAATGCATGGCTCCGTCAAGTTTGCTTCTAATATTCACTCAAGGTCTGTGGATTTTACCATTGCTCAAAAAATCTGTGGCCTGTCTAAAATATCCATTCGTGTTTGTCCAGCTAATAGTGAGTTGATGTAGATTTTTCAAAAAACTAATAATAAATAGAGCAGTATTGGCACAGTTAAGTTTGTAAGAGATCAAAATATCTCAATCAACAATTTGGAACTCTCATTAATGAGAGGTTAGTGTATTGGAGGGCCAGATGCATGATTTAATAGTATTACCAAAAATCTAAATAACATTTTTTTTTTAATTATGAATTAAACTTACTACCTTAAAATTATATTAACATGTTTTTTTATTCCAAAGAAAAAAATAAATTAATAAAAATAATAAAAACAAAAATTGAAATAATCATTTGAACATAGGCTGTCCTTTAGTTGCTTTATCCAAATGTATTTTTTTAGATGTATATTCAAGAACTGAACAAGCAGAGGGAGATTCTATACACAGTAGAGTTGGTACGTCTTTATTCTCTCTTCTCATATCTCATCCTTCTCTCTTTTGTTTTCTTTGTCTTGGCTGTTTTTTATTTTTGTTTGTTTCTTTATTTATTTTATTTTTTTTTCAGCATAATTTACCTTGTTTAATTTAGACATGGAAGCATTTCATGCATGTTGATGTATATTTGTGTGAATCTATTTGATTGTTTCATTTGTTTTAGTGGATAACTTCTATGATTGTCTCATGATTTAAATTTTTTTTTTTGTTAATTTTTAAGCTAATATATAATTTTTTTTTATTATTTATAGATGGTTGATCGTATGCGAATTAAGAAGGGCATTGTCTGAGTTGTCGTCAAGACATACAATTAAGAATTAGCTTTAACTAAATATTAAAAGCCGACATTTTGACAAACATTGCAAGTCTTTATCAGGGCTATTTAGAGGGTTGAGAAATGCAAATAGAATCAATGTTTATTTCCATTGATGTTCATCTCAGCCATTAGTGGCAGTGATGATGAAAATCTACATGTGGATCAAAACGTTGTCTCTTAATAAACGGTTCATACTATTTCTTAACTGTTCTTGATTGCAACCTGGACCATCTCCTTGTTAATTTTTGTTTTACTATGAATGTTAGTCATAAGTAAGGAAATGTTCATGGTTTTCAAATTAAATAAAAATTAATAAATATTTAAATAATTTATTATATCGCATGTTGTTTGTTGTTGGAGTGACATTAATCAAATATAAATACATTTTTTACTTCTATAAAAATAATCTCCATTAGTTTCTTTTTCTGTATTTTTTTGATAGATTTATTATACCAAGAATTAATAAACCTTTTGACAAATAAATCAATATATATAAATGAAAATAAATGTGTGTCGGTATATTTCGCTTTACCTATATGTATGCATGTAAAGCAGAATATACTGACACAAATCTATACCTATTCATATGCATGTATGTAACACATTACTCAATATGTCCCCGGTCTGACATCTATCAACATTGTTGACAGACCCACGTGATTTCAGGGTAGTTCTAACCTTCAAACAGTACGTGTCAGAATTTCATGGCATTCTGACTGTTAGTTTAGAGGTTACAGTCATTTTAGTGACCCCAGTTTTGTAATTTTCAAGAGAATGGATAGAAATGAATTTTTTGTGTTGATTAAATACAGTTTTTTGATGGGAAAAAATACTGTTGAAGCCAAACAGTGGTTTGATAAACATTATGGGGACCTTGCACCTGGGAAATCAATTATCGTTGACAGTTAATTATAATATAAACACAATTATGCTGAATTTAAACGCATCATACAAGGACTGATGATGCTAAATGCTCTAGTCACCCAAAATTGGTTTAAAAGACTGTAAAAATAGTTTTAAAAGACTGTAAAATGAAGTTGTGTGAGATAGCTGAGACCTTGAAGATATCAGAAGGTAGTGTCTTTACAATTTTACATGCAAGTTTGGGTATGCGGTAGTTGCTTTTGAAGTGGGTGCCACGTTTGCTCCCACCAGACCAGGAAAAACAATGGGTCGACGATTCAAAGCGTTATTTGGAGCTGTTTAAGCTAAATAAAAAGGATTTCTTGCGTCGGTATGTGACAGTGGATGAAACATGGATCCACCACTACATGCCTGAATCAAAAATATCGTCAGCGAAGAGGACATCAGCCTGTGAAAGTAGTCCAAAGTAACCAAAAATTCAAAAGTTGGCTGGCAAGATTCTGACATCCGTATTTTGGGACATGCATGGAACTTTGTTTATCGACTATCCTGAGAAAAGCTAAACTATCAATAGTGAATATTACATGGCATTATTGGATCAATTGAGTGCAGAATTCAAGGAAAAATAGCCACATGCAAAAGAAAAAAGTGCTGTTTCATCAGGACAATGCCCCATGTCACAAGTTGATAAAACAATGGTTAAATTGAATGAATTACGCTTTGAATTGCTTCCGCACCCACCATTCTCTCCAGATTTGGCCCCCAGCGATTTCTGGCTTTTTGCAGACATGAAACAGATGCTGTAGGGAAAGAAATTTGGTTCAAATGAAGAAATGATTACCAAAACTGAGGTCTATTTTGTGAGCAAAAATAAATCGTTTTACATAAAGGACATCGAAAAATTAGAGGAGCATTGGAATGTATCACTCTTGAAGGAGAGTATGTTGATAAATAAATTGGAATTTCTAAAAAAAATGAAAAAATTATTTTTCTTAATTAGACTGGAGACTTATTGTATGATATGTTACATATATATCTACCTATACATATAATATATACTTTTTATTAATAGTAAACACAGCATGATGCCGTAATAACGGTAAGAAATGAGACAATGTTAGGGGCTTTTGAAGAATTTGAAATAACGGCCAAACAAATAGAGTTCCGAATCTATGAACTGAAGACTGTTAACAAGTTAACTTCAAGAAAAGTGTGTGGAAGGAATGAATATGTTGTAATTGGAAACTATACACTGAAGGACGTTTTTATATCATAATGATTACCATGACAGAATTTTGATTTAAAAAAGACAGATTTATTATGAAATAATTAAATTTATACCGATATTTGATATTGATATTCCACTTTCTTATTAATATCGATATCAATCATTGGAAACTATGTTCTCAAATTATTTAATCAAAATTTTGATATTTCATTTTAAAAATACACAGCAATTGTTAGGTCCAATTTGTGATGAAATACTTAATTTAAGGAATAATTATAGAAAACATTTAATATATAAAATAGTATTTTGAAATTATGTTGTACTTTAATATGTTAAAATCATGAGCATAATAGCTTATGTTTGTTATAGTAGTTCAAAATTATTATTATGCAAACGATTTTAACATTAAGTAAGTACAACAGAATTTTGAATTAATATTTTATTTATTAATTGCTGTTTTGATTAAGTTTATTAAGGGGCTGGGTGTTAAGAGAGACCATTATCAGAGCATTGAGGAAAACCATTATTCTGGACTCACTGGGAATTCTATGTCACCATTTGTATTAGACTTCGGCCGAGTATTGTCAACTCTATTAGTCGAGACGGAGACAAAAACATGTATTCGACTAGTCTCAACTAATTCTCTCACATCCTTCTTAATATTGTCTATTGGACTGATCAGTATGCTGTGTTTTAGCAACTCAACAAAGTTGAGCAGACGTTCGCAATTTTTTCAATTTCCTTGTTCTCTTCTATTTTTCCCATAAATGAAACTAACAAATTGTAGATATAAGGCTCTGATCCCAGATCGCTCATGTAATTGTATGGAGGGCTTTCCATTCAAATCTCTCGATTCTGCTTTCTAGGGTACCTGTTATAGCCCGCCCAGGTATAGTAGCTGTTTATCAGATCTGGCTTTATCATGGCATTGTACACTCACAGCTTCAGATTTTTTGTTTGGTATTTCAGTATTCTGGACAGAGGGAAGGCTCTGTTTCCACTCGTTATACGTTGGTTTATCTCAGTCCGTTTATCATTTATTGATGTTATTGTGGAGCCGAGTTATTTGAAATTGTCTACTTTGCCATTCATACTGACCATGTTGTTAGAGCAGGTTTTTCGGCTTACAATTATGTACTTATTTTTATCTTTATTTACTCACCAGCCGATTTCTTTTTCTTCCTTATTAAAGTCTTTGTGAGTCTTTCCATGTCATCTCGGTTACTTCCTAGGGTTGCAGTGTCATCCACGTATGCTACGATTTTGTATTTCATACTGATGTGCACCCCACCATTTTCACATGATGTTCTTCTGATCACTTTTTGAAGGACAAAGTTGGACAGCATTGGTGGGAGTCTATCTCGTTGTTCAAGACTCTGCATTTAGGATCATTCGTTCAAGCTTTTGTCTTACCAACTTTTAATGATTCCAAGCTCAGTCATGATCTTCCAAACACAGTTTCCATCCAAGGAATTTTCGGCTGCTTGGAATAAATATATGTGTTGTAAACATTGTGTTTTTATTTGAAGTTTTTGGTCTTTAGGCAATTATAAATTTTAAATTAAAAAAAAAAAAGTATAGGTCATATAATGTAACAAATTGATAAAAAACACTATATGCCTAAAAAGAATTACTAATGTATTCTTTTAGATAAAGATACTATTAATCATGAGGTTTTAGGGCTATTGATTTTTCAATATATTTTTATGTTCATGTTGCTCCAATAAATGACATTTAATGTGATAAAAATATCTGGATATGTAAATTTTTAACGCCTTGAAAAAGATTATTCAGACAGGATGGATTAGTTTTGTTAATATGTACAGTTAACATTGCATGTAAGTTAATTTATTTAAATTTTCTTTACCCTTTTTATGAATTAATTTATTTTTTAAATTAATTGTTATCGTTTTATTTTATTTAAAGAGCTTGAATTTTATTCTGTTATTGAGCTCAGTATAATGTCTAACTTTGGTTTACTTTCGCTCTTATAATTTTTGTCTTGGTCTTGTATTCATTTATTTATGCTAATCCTAGTATAGGTTATCTGTTAATTTTTTTTTTTTAATTTTTTACAACAAGGTGAATTAAAAGAGTATTACTACTTATTATGTATGTAGGAACGGGAAAGAAGGAGGCAGCATATGGGGCTTGTGAAGGCGTTAGAAGTGCGGAAGAGACTGGAGGAGAGAGAAAAGAAGAGATTAGAACAAAGGGCTGAAAAATTAGCAACTCGAGAAAAACGTATAGAGCAAAGGAAAGTCGAGGTTGAACTTCTTAGAGAGCTGAGGAGGCCTGTTGAAGATATGGAACTAAATGGTAAGCTCATTTTTATAATTCAGAATTCATAAAATTAAATGATTAATTAATTTTTAGGACAAGAAAATAAAATAATAGGCTAGTTGCAGGCCTACATTGTACGCCATAACCCCTGATGAAGACCTGAAACTCAGGTCGAAACGTCAGCATAAAATAAAGAAATATGGTTTTGTTGTTCTTTGCTGACCACACCCCCCGACAAACTTCTCCAATAATTAATAAAATAAAATAATAATTGAACTTCTTGTATACAATATTTTGCCAAATAAATTATATACCTAAATGGCTGAAAAAAAACAAAACAACTAAAGAAGTCAACATGATCATCACATCATTAAATTAGGAATATATAACAGCAGCTAACTGAACTAATATTTAACTAACATGAAGAATAAAATAGAAAAATTGATAAACAAAGTGTGATTTACTTAATACATTGTCAAAATTTTAACTGAACTTAAATAGGGGAAACATATAAAAAACTCAGAAGCAGTTTATTTCAACATGAAGATAATTGCAAAATTTACAAACAAAATAAATAAAAAATTGGAACGTTGGCTCAATAAAATAGTATAATTATTTACTATTTGACTTTTTTTGTTACCGCTTCCGGATCATATTCGATTCATAAATAAAAAATTGGTGCGCACATCGAAACTTTCACTTATTATCCTACCCAAGTTTTTTGTAGCTTAGTGAGCTCATGTTCTGAAATTAAATAATTTGAAATCAACAGTTTTTTATAACAATTTTTTTTATTGAGTCTTAATGATGAGAAGATAGTTGACTGTAGATAATATATATGAAGAGAAGATGGTTGGGGTGAGGTCAGAAAATAATAATCAGATATATTTAATTTAATAAATAATAGCAGTAACAAAAGTATTGGGCAAAGTGTCCTACAGAGATTATATAGAATATATATGAAGAGAAGACAATTGGAGTGCGATCAGAAAATATCATAAATAAGTTAGAAAAACTTATTTAATAGTGCCAACATTTCAGCTAGAATTTCTAGCCTTCATCAGGGCTAAGAACAAAAACAAGATAACAACCAAATAAAAGGATATATAGAATGATTAAAGTAAATAATTGAACAAAATGAAAATTAATAAAAATAAAGTAATGAAAGAAGTCGGAAATAAAACATATATATTGGTAATTAAATATGTAAGTAAAATAACAGACTTAAGAAAATAAAAATAGAAAGTTATATAACGCAAAGAAACAAAGGAATATGAATATTTTAATTTAATAATAATAAAATAAATTCTTTCTGACTCTGACTTTGACTCCCGTCAAAACAGCTCTGACGAAACCTTGTAACGTGGGGCGAAACGTTAACTCAAATAAAATAGTACATCTAATTACTATTCGAGTTTTATTTGATCGCACCCGGACCATATTCCATTCATTAATACACATGTTCAATCAGCAATCTTCTTATATGTTGTATTTCCCACTTCTTTCATTACTTTATTTTTATTAATTGGTACATATATTTACTTTAATCAGTGGAGAAGATGGTCAGGGGATTGCGGTTAACAAAAAAATTTTTTTTGCTAACCGCGCCCCTTTTTTCAGAATTTCTTTTAAAACGCTTTAATTTTATTCAGTATTTCTCGTCTTTTTTTTTCTATTTTTTGTTTTTTGTGAGATGTATTCAACTAGTCTCAACTAATTCTCTCTCATACCTTTTAATATTGTGAATTAGACTGATCGGTATGCTGTGTATAAGCAAATCAACACAAATAAGCAGCCACTCTTAATTTTTTGAGTTCCTCCTCTTCTATTTGTTATAATTAATTCAGAATAAGTTTTTATGTATCATTTTCTTAATGTATTTTTTTTTTTTACTACAAAATTCTATTTTCTATATATTGATAATCTAATTTTTATTTCAGAAATAAAACCACTACCTGATCTTGAAAGGATTCCAGGATTGAAACTAAGTGGCCAAGCTTTTGCTGATACTCTCATGACTTTTGAGTTTCTGCATAATTTTGGTGAAACACTTGGTTTTGGTAAGTGGACATTTTTTTGAAGTTGTTAATTTAAACCATTTACTTGCCTCATGCAGTAATGAAGTATACGCTAGTTTTATAAGGTATAACAGTTGATATTCATTAAAAATTCATTAGTAGTTGAGCTTTGGGGGTAAAACGTAAATATGGGGATAAACTATTGTATGCAATATTTGCAATCTAAAATATTCAATGCTCCTGGCTTTATGGCCGTTAATAGCCGAGGAAGTTGAGGCGTCTCCTTAACAACCTTGCAAATACAGTGCCAGTTTGATTCCAGCTTGAAGGGGTTTACTTTCATTTCGTAGAGGTCCTATGGAAGGAAAACTTGACCCCCCTACCATGGTTAGAGGGGTCAAGTTGGTCATTTCTAGATAATTCCCTTGTATGTCAGAAATGATTAGGCAGGAGGAAAAAACAAAACAAAATCTGACCTATTTGGCCTGAACCAGATATCAATTCTTCCATAATTAACTCCCTAACAATCCAAACTCACTAGTTTCTAAACTTGCATCCTCTTCTATTCCTGATAATCCTCTGAGGCACCTGTAAAGGATATGGTCTTTTGAGACCTTCTAATGTAGTAATGTCATTAGAGTGTTATCAATGAGTAGTTTCTTCACAAATCTTTCACTTCATTATATCTTAATCATATGTACTTATGTTTTTAGTTTAAATACTGTTCTATGTTTCAAAAAATAAAAGAAAAAAAAGATTATTTGAAGTGAAATACATTGTTTTTTTTTTCAGATACGGAATCGTTACCTACACTTAATTCGCTCCAAGAAGCTCTTTTAGGGGAGAGCGAGGAAGCTGAAGAAGAACTTTTGTCTGTGATAACGCAACTAGTGATATGTGGCATTGAGGATCCTGGCATCCCTCATCCAGCGAGGCATACAACTCTCCTAAGCCATAGTCTAAAACAGGCCGACATTTCCCATAGCAGCCTTTCGGAGATATTGAGGATATACCTTTATGCCAATGCAACCGGCGAGCTTAAAGCTACTACAGGTAATCTACATTTAAAAATTTGTTTTCTTTTACTTAGAAAATATGTTGTATATGGAGAAGAAGGTTGGGGGTGCGGTCAGTGAAAATGCTAATAAGCAAAACTTGTTTATTAGTGCCAACGTTTCGGCCAGAATTTCAAGTCTTCATGAGGGCTAAGAACAAATAAACATGATTACAACCATTATGACTAAATGAATATACAGATTTTTTAAAAATTATTTATTACCAGATCGGCCTAGTGGGCCTTACATGCTTAATGTTGTAAAAGGTACATTTTTTTTTTTTTTTTACAATTGATTATGGGAGGTATTGTCTCATGCAAAAGACACCCCTAACTATGTACATGTTATAAATAAAACAAAAAATTAAGTTAAAATAAATAGATTAAAATAATAATTCTTTATGAAAGATAAAAGTAAAGTTAATAACACAAACAATAACAATTATGGATTTATCAAAATAAATTTTTTTCCACCTTATTAATTTAAAAAAGTAATATGATCAACTTCCTAAATAGAAAAACCAGAATTAAAACTTGTATTTTCAAAATTACTGAATAAATTAAAAAATTTGAACAGGATTTGTTTATTTTTTTAAAACTTTGGTAATCTTGTACATTTATCAATTTTTCTTTTAACAGGTGTTCACTTCGAAAGAGAACGTGAAAAAAGAGTAACAGAACACCATAACAACATGGGTGAAATACCATTAGAAGAAACCCTGGGAAAAAATTCTGCATTCTTCACCCTTCTTAAAGAAAACAATACTTATAAAATGTCTGAATGGTTAAAAAAGCGATCATTCCTATCTCTTAATCCGACCAAGAAAGCTGCAATTCTTGCATTTTTGTGCCATGAATTACTTCAGAACAAAGCTGTCATTAGACAAATAGATTCCGCAATCGAAACTGTGGCTCAGTTAAAGAGAGAGCGATGGCCTATCGAAGCAAACTTGAGGAAGTATGTATTGCAGTTTATTTGAAAATTCTTATTGTAATTTTTTAAAAAACTTAATTTTAATTACATAAATTTAAGCAATATTATAAAATAAATGCAATTAAGCTTTAGTATTTAACATTTAAATGTTGGATATCAAAAACTAATATCTATATTTGACAAATATATACAATATCTTAGCCTTAACAATAGACTTAATTGTTAATAGGTTCCTCAAACATTTTAAATTTCCAATTCTTATCAAAGTCAGGCTTAAGATTTACCTTAGTTTATAATTAGTACCCAGGAATCATTTTAATTTAATGAAACTGACTGTCTATGAGTCCCTCACTACATTAAATATAAAGTTCACCTTACAAAATCAACATTATTGTGTCGATATTATTGTACATGGCATATATAGGGCATGAGTCAATATTATTAC
>NW_027115357.1:163307-163636 GCF_000696795.3 Halyomorpha halys | reverse complement strand
AAGAATCAATTGAAATAACCATTTTAAAGCTATGAAGTTAAAATGAAATGAGAAATCCAGTCATTTCTTTTCCTCAATATTATAAAATGTCTCTTACAAATTAAAATTTTACTTTTAAAATTGGGATTAAAGTTAAAAATAAATCTTAATTTTACTTTTTTTTTTAAGAGCCGTTTGTATTAGAAATATCAAGTGGCTGTTATTTGAAAAGTTTTAAGGATCGATGTAAAAAAAAAATGATAATTTGCATATTAACATACAGGCTAACATTAATTTGTTCAGTGAGTTGTTTTGATTTTAGGGAAATAAAAAAAAATTTGTAGGTACCT
>NW_027115357.1:162596-163257 GCF_000696795.3 Halyomorpha halys | reverse complement strand
AAATGATAATTTGCATATTAACATACAGGCTAACATTAATTTGTTCAGTGAGTTGTTTTGATTTTAGGGAAATAAAAAAAAATTTGTAGGTACCTCTTATCAGGAGGAATGTTTTTTTTTTAGACTGCGAATTAAAAACGATTCTCAAGTATTACCAAATGGTAAATTTACAATAATAATTTTTTTCTTAGTTCTATTTTATTTTTATTATCGTTGTTTAGTTATTATAATTAGCAACTTGTATGATCTAAGGTCGATCAAAATTTTAGTGGTCCATCGTCAGTTACATAGGTACAGGGTCGGAGAAAGAATTTAGAAAAAAAAATAATAAAAACAAATCAGAACCTCTTACCTGTCGAGTTATAAAAAACATCAAACGAGTGACGAAAAAGTGGATGTGGCTCAGAGTGGAGGAGAATAAATATTTACTATTTTATATAATATACTATCAATTTATTTAGAATATAAATTTCTCTTCTGGTTTTTAACTTTGGCTGCTATTAAAAAAATTTTTAAACCTAAAAGTTTTACCTGAAGTTGTAAGGATCAATTTCATAAAAAATGACATCAGGAGGAACTTATTTTTTTTCTCAGATTACAAATTAAGAAAGATTATACTTAAAAATGTTCTCAAAAATTAAAAAATGAGAAAGTTTAAAAA
>NW_027115357.1:162082-162546 GCF_000696795.3 Halyomorpha halys | reverse complement strand
ATTGGCAAATTAAAAAAATTAATTCCATTAACTAATAACAATTGAATTTTTTCTAAATCTTTTTTGAAGTTTTGATACAAACCTGACAATATGTACGTCTTTGTAATACTACTTTATTTAACATAAAACTTGATTCTGTTTATAAAAAAGCATATTTATTAATTTCTGAAACTAGATGGTGTGTGCAGAGGTTCATAATTTGGTAACTAATAACAATTGAATTTTTTCTAAATCTTTTTTGAAGTTTTGATACAAACCTGACAACATGTACGCCTTTGTAATACTACTTCATTTAACATAAAACTTGATTTTGTTTATAAAAAAGCATATTTATTAATTTCTGAAATTAGATGGTGTGTGCAGAGGTTCATAATTTGGTAAATTTTGAAGTAGGTTGCTTCACATTTACACACACAATCTTCCAAAGAATCAATTGAAATAACCATTTTAAAGCTATGAAGTTA